>NC_091196.1:0-5000 GCF_040958095.1 Procambarus clarkii
CGAAAATTAGAATTTCATTCAGAAACCTAAGTGAGAAGGCTTTTAGGGCGCTTTACACTGCCTATGTGAGACCAGTCTTAGAGTATGCCGCGCTATCATAGAACCCCCACACATAAGGAAACTGGAGAAGGTTCAGAGGTTTGCGACGAGGCTTGTCCCAGAGTTACGAGGGATGGGATATGATGAGCGTCTGAAGGAACTGAACCTTACGACACTATAGAAAAGAAGGGAAAGAGGAGATATGATAGGAACATATAAAATACTCAGGGGAATTGACATAGTGGAAATAGATGAAATGTTCACACGGAATAATAACAGAACGAGGGGACGTGGGTGGAAACTGGAAACTCAGATGAGTCACAGAGATGTTAGGAACTTTTCTTTTAGCGTGAGAGTAGTGGAAAAATGAAATGCACTTGGGGAACAGGTTGTGGAAGCAAACTCTATTCATACTTTTAAGATTAGGTATGATAGGGAAATGGGACAGGAGTCATTGCTGTAAACAACCGATGGCTGGAAAGGCGGGATCTAGAGTCAATGCTCGATCCTGCAAGCACAAATAGGTGAGTACATGCACACGCTCACACTCATACGCACACGCTCACATGTGTGTGAGCGTGTGCGTATGAGCCAACTTTGTCTTTTGTACCAACTGTTTATATTGAGTAAAAAATCGATGCTGATGGACGTTGAATGTAGTCGCTGATGATGACGTTGTCGATCTTGCTTCTCCCATGCATAGACATCGATACCTGGTTCTCTTGTACTCCCATTCGGTACTCTTGAATGACGACAGAGTGTATTAGAGTGGAGTGCCAAGTGACAGCTGTAGAATACTGTTACTTCGGCCATTAATCTTGCTCTCGACAGTCCACACGCCTTCATATCAATCACAGTTCACACGGCAGTCTTGATGTTAAACTTGACGTCGCAGATGACCACAGCAGAGCAGGACTGGATGTACCAACAGTGTCTCGTAGCAGGAGTGGTGTCAGAAGGTCGTAGAGGCGGGTTGCTTGTTTGCAGAACAGGTGAATCTCGTCTTCCATCATTGCTCACGACATCTCCGGCGTTTCTTGATGTCACCAGGTTACTAGGCCGTAAACACCAACTGTGTATACCCTCGTACCGCCGACTTTATGCCAAAGGAGGCAATTTTGCGACCTTCTATTGGCGAGTCCCGGTACTCTGTAGGGAAACCGTACCTTCCACCTGTGACCGCCTTTTTTCCGCTTTCTTGTTACTTCAGATGACGTAATCATTAATCTTCCGGCAAAACTCTTGAGTACTGCTACGTGCTTTCCATTTCTTGACCTCTCCTCCAACACTGCTGGAATGGCTGCAGTCTTGATGACGCAGCAGGTGGGTAGTGGTGATCTCGAGACAGCTACCCCGGCGTTGTATGGCACCTCCGGTGACTGCTATAATGTGGACAGCTCGCTGGCCCTGACATCCTCGTTAGTGACGTGAGGCGTCGGCCGGGTGACTCTTGGACAGTCACTCATCCCCAAAGTAACTGATGTATGGGTTACTGGGTCTGGTGGGGGGAGGGCTTTGTGTAACGTGCCTCCCCCCTCGGTCTTTACAGACAAGGGTTCACGTGTGGCTGGAACAACTGGGTCGGTGTACCAATCAGACCTGGGAACAGACAGACACAACACAGCGGAAGCATAGATATACTCTGGGTTTGGTGGAGGTGGAACCCCAGAGCACGGTAAAAGCTGCTACCTGAGTTAAGTATAGTAATAGTTCATCTCATTGCTTCTACAGGAAAATCTAATGAATACTAAATTATACTAACCAAGGAAGTTACTTTACTGTATAGCGCGAGATCTCGTTACCATAGGGTGAGGAGACTGCACCTGACTACTGATGAGCGATGACAGAGGGTCATCCTCATCCTCTGACTCGTCGGTGAAGCCATGAGTCAGCACTGCTGAGTCAGGAACTAGACCCGCTGAAGGCAGTTCTAATTCCTCTCTAGCATGATAATGTTTAAATTTATTTACATGAATTGTCCTTTCCACCTGGTCCTCGAATACTCCTTTTATAACAAGATTAACCGGCCCCGCCCTTTTAATTACTCTATATGATCCTCGCCACCTTGGAGCTAGTTTCCTGCTCTGATTGGCGGGCGCAGCCTCATTCACTCTCAATACGAGGCTTCCTTCCGTCAACTCAAGAGGGCGCACTTTCTTGTCATAAAAATGAGCATACCGAGTCCGTGCCTTCTTGGACGCTTCAGCTGCAATATTCCATGCATTTCTCATTTTACCAAGGACCTCTGAAGGATAGTCCTCCCCGTATGCAACATTATGTCTGTTAAGCAGACCTGAGGGGAAATTGCATGAATTACCAGTAAACAAATGAAGGGGTTGGGTGTTAATTGACTGTTGGATGGCAGTATTCAAGGCTAATTGAACATAGGGTAGGTGTTCATCCCAAGAGTTTGCATCATGTTCAGCAAGGATTGCAAGCATATCCTTGACTGAACGATTAGTCCGTTCCGTCATACCGTTTGCTTGTGGATGGTAGGCTGTTGTAAAAGCCGAAGTTGTCTCTAAAATCTTACACACTTCTCTAAATATATTCCCATTGAATTCTTGACCCCGGTCAGAGACTAAAACTTTAGGAGGTCCGAATACAGTAACGAACCTACGCAAGAACACATCTGCAACCGTACGAGAATCCTTCTGAGGCAATGCAACTAGTGTAGTGTACCTAGACAAATGGTCAACTAGCACCAACACGTATCTATTTCCTGAATGACTGTGATGTAAATCAATCAAATCGGCCCCCACACGATCTAGAGGTTCACGAATTTCAGGAAATTCCTGAAGTGGGGCTTGTACCTTAAGGGTGCCTTTCCTCCTCTGGCAACGAGGGCACGACTTCACGAAATTGAATAGTTCAGAAAGTAACCCTGGGGAATAAAAGAGACTTTGCCTTTAAGTGGGTTTTAAAGACCCCCGGATGCCCTGCAATTTTAGAAGCATGCGCAAGCTTTAACGCTGATGACCGCAACACGTCCGGAATAACTAGTTGAAATACTGCCCTATCATTCTGGCTATTAACATAATACAGGACGCCCTGTTTCATCTCAAAATCATAAATAGGTAAATTCTTTTTCTGTTTCGGGTATTTTCCTCCTTCTAAATACTCAATAAGTTCTTTCCATCTAGGCTCGCTCATCTGGTATTCTCTCATTTTATCTGATGGAATGGTTTCAATATTATCATTAACTTAAACTGCCGCTATATTTCTACTTAGCGTATCTGGCACAACATGTGCTGGACAAGGCTTGTACAAAATCTGGATTGAGTGGGCTGAAAGTTCGTGAGACCAGCGTGACATTCGTGGGCATTTTGTTGGCTTTTTAAATATGTGTGTTAATGCTCGATGGTCTGTGTAAATTACAAAGTGCCGCTGAAATAGGCAAGGTTCGAAATACCTAACTGATTCTACTACTGCCAGTGCCTCCCGATCCGTAGCTGAATAGCGAACTTCAGGTCCTTTGACCTTTCTACTGAAATAGGCTACCGGATGGGGTAAATTATCCGCATCTCGCTGAATTAAGCACCCGCCAATAGCTATACCGCTGGCGTCAGAGTGCACTTCCCACTCTTTCTCAAAATCAGGGATAGCCAATACCGGTGTCGTGATTAGTTGGTCTTTCAGTTTGCGATAGGCCTCGTCATGTTCAGATTTCCACACAAACTTCGCATTTTTCTTTGTCAGATCAGTCAGGGGTGCTGAAATGCCAGCGAAACCTTCAATATGACGACGAAAATATCCGGCCGCCCCCAAAAACCTACGCACGTCCTTTGTGGGAACCGACCTGTGAGATTTATATTTATTTAATTTATATGAATATATATTTACGTTAATTTATATACTTCGATAGCAATTTGTATAATGATAAGTGGACTGTATTTCTGCAATAATCTCTTAATCTCACAAATCGATCCTCTACACATTAGGGGGGGTTATTAAATTAATATATATGCAGCCAATCAAACTACAGTAACTACATACATTGAAAAGGTTCCTTATCTTATAGTACAGCAGGTTAGTCCACCAGGTATAACTAGGGTGTAGACACCAAATTATCCTCTTTGAGGTAGCTTCTATCACCCAGTAACTGGTGCACATAATCTTGCATCCTCGTCTTGACCTGTCAAAAGTGCGCTAGCTGTGAAGCCAGGTTCTATATATGACAAGTATTTCAGAGAAAACTGTACATGGAACATTGAAGACCTGGCTTAATTACCTTTAGTTTGAGGCGATTTCGCGTTCTAACCGGCTAACCCTACCCAATGACATTAATGGCCACTAATGATAGATAATGGGTTTCGGAAAGAACACTTAACTTGAATTTGTTGACAGCGTGTTGAAAATGGTACACCTTTGGCTTCCATAACACTACGTCCAAGTAAAATTAACAGGAGCCGAATTTGCTCCCGTGTGAGCCTCTGGTCTAGTATAAACAATGGCTGTTTAACACTCCATACTATTGACGTTACTGGCCGACATTGTCCAGATATGATAGAAGCCGAATTTGCTCCACACGTCTCGGAGGTGACACAACAATGGCTGCCCTCCTTCCTCACTCTGACGCCTGGCTTACATTGTCCACATGTCAGAAAGTGATAGAAGGGTCACATTTACTCTACTTTAATATTGATAATTAAGTTAATTTATATAAGATGTTTTTATGATGGTAAAGTCCAAAGACTAATGTATTTAAGAATAATTCCCAGCAGAATAGCTGGTGAATTTATAATGGTATGTGGTGATGATATCCCGTTTTCTTTAGACGGTAATTCCACTACAAGTTACGTTTTCTATGGTTAACTTGTTTATACAACACAGCTATTATCTGTATGATATTAAATAGTGTCGGATTTTCCGACATCCTTTGCTGTCCTTGGAGTAGGCATGTCAGCAATGGCGCGGCAAGAATCTGGGTCAGGTCGGATACCGTCTGGGCACACCTGGAA
>NC_091196.1:10000-40000 GCF_040958095.1 Procambarus clarkii
GTTATAAGAGGTGGATGCCAGGACTGTTGTATTTATACAACAGGATTGCCAGGACTGTAGAAAATACAACAGTGGTGGCACGCACCACTGACCAGGGAAGACTGTAAATACTGGAGCTATACTCATAAAAAAGACCCACCCTAAATTTACAGAGTAACAAGCTTCGATACTTTATCTACGCTAAAATCCAGACCTCACCACAACACAAGATATCTGCATTTCTACCTCGCTTGATGACATCTTTTCTCCAGTGTTTGATTGGTATCCTTCCCCATTGTGTCCCTATTTCAACACCTATGTGTGATTGCTTCACCTTAACCACCTCATACAACTTCACCTCTTTCACATGTGTCTTTAGGATAAATTTTCACCTTGTATTTCTTACCTGAAAATGTTTCAGAATGGAACGAACCGGTGTATAAAATATACATTCATTAATGATCAGTTTCTTTACCATGAATTACGGTAAATTGACTGTTTTTCATAATTCCGAGAGAAATAAAATAGGAGAATAGAAAACTTATGAGATCAACAACGCTAGCAATGCCATCATATTTAACCAAATATGCTTAAATGAACGGCTGCTGCCCAAATACACACACACACACACACACGCACACACACACACACACACACATACAACACACACATACACACACACACACACACACACACACACACACACACCCTCGTAGCCTGGTGGATAGCGCGCAGGATTCGTAATTCTGTGGCGCGGGTTCGATTCCCGCACGAGGCAGAAACAAATGGGCAAAGTTTCTTTCACCCTGAATGCCCCTGTTACCTAGCAGTAAATAGGTACCTGGGAGTTAGTCAGCTGTCACGGGCTGCTTTCTGGGGTGTGTGTGTGGTGTGGGAAAAAAAAAAAAGTAGTTAGTAAACAGTTGATTGACAGTTGAGAGGCGGGCCGAAAGAGCAAAGCTCAACCCCCGTAAAAACACAACTAGTAAACACACACACATATATATATATATATATATATATATATATATATATATAATATATATATATATATATATATATATATATATATATATATATGTCGTACCTAGTAGCCAGAACGCACTTTTTGGCCTACTATTCATGGCCCGATTTGCCTAATAAGCCAAGTTTTCCTGAATTAATGTATTTTCTCTAATTTTTTTCTTATGAAATGATAAAGCTACCCATTTCATTATGTATGAGGTAAATTTTTTTCTATTGGAGTTAAAATTAACGTAGATATATGACCGAACCTAACCAACCCTACCTAACCTAACCTAATCTATCTTTATAGGTTAGGTTAAGTTAGGTAGCCGAAAAAGTTAGGTTAGGTTAGGTTAGGTAGGTTAGGTAGTCGAAAAACAATTAATTCATGAAAACTTGGCTTATTAGGCAAATCGGGCCTTGCATAGTAGGCTGAGAAGTGTGTTCTGGCTACTATTACGATATATATATATATATATGTCGTACCTAGTAGCCAGAACTCACTTCTCAGCCTACTATGCGAGGCCAGATTTGCCTAATAAGCCAAGTTTTCATGAATTAATTGTTTTTCGTCTACCTAACCTACCTAACCTAACCTAACCTAACTTTTTCTGCTACCTAACCTAACCTAACCTATTAAGATAGGTTAGGTTAGGTTAGGTAGGGTTGGTTAGGTTCGGTCATATATCTACGTTACTTTTAACTCCAATAAAAATAATTGACCTCATACGTAATGAAATGGGTAGCTTTATCATTTCATAAGAAAAAAATTAGAGAAAATATATTAATTCAGGAAAACTTGGCTTATTAGACAAATCAGGCCTTGCATAGTAGGCCGAGAAGTGCGTTCTGGCTACTAGGTACGACATATATATATATATATATATATATATATATATATATATATATATATATATACTATATATATATATATATATATATATATGTCGTACCTAGTAGCCAGAACTCACTTCTCAGCCTACTATTCAAGGCCCGATTTGCCTAATAAGCCAAGTTTTCCTGAATTAATATATTACTATAATTTTTTTCTTATGAAATGATAAAGCTGCCCTTTTCTCTATGTATGAGGTCAATTTTTTTTTATTGGAGTTAAATTAACGTAGATATATGACCGAACCTAACCAACCCTATCTAACCTAACCTAACCTATATTTATAGGTAAGGTTAGGTTAGGTAGCCAAAAAAGCTAGGTTAGGTTAGGTTAGGTAGGTTAGGTAGACGAAAAACATTAATTCATGAAAACTTGGCCTATTAGGCAAATCGGGCCTTGAATAGTAGGCTGAGAATGCGTTCTGGCTATTAGGTACGACATATATATATATATATATATATATATATATATAATATATATATATATATATATATATATCATAATATATATATATATATATATATATTCCTGAAGGAATTGGGGGACAAATTGATCAGCGCTATAAAAGACCAAAAACCAAAACCAAAAAAAAACGGCCAATCTACGCATGAAAAACAAGATGTAGAGACATTCATCTGTCTCTTGTAATAATTATTACACTAATTACTTGAATGTGAAGCAACTAAAGTCCCGTTAATCAAACTTAAAATTCAACCAACAAGAACAGCTGCAATAGATGCAGAATCCCACAGTGACAATAATGGTTAGAAAAGTAGTTGAAGAATTGGACGCATTAGTGAACACTGTGCATCTATATCCGCCACCAAGTAATGTTATTAAAACAAGACTAAAACCAGTGTGCTAAAACAGAAGAGGAAAAGAAAACGGGAGAACAGGAGGCAACCCCACCTCGATTTAAAACTTTGACCCAAATATCACAGTAACAAGGTGTCTGGGGAGTTTTTCATGAGTAGATTGGCCGTTTTTTTTTTTGGTTTTATAATAAGTTATCAATTGTATTTTCAGCTCCTTAATCTGTGAAAAACATGGAGGTATATTAACCTGTACAACAGGTAGAGTAGTGGCAGTTTTTGCTAGTGAGTCTGCCCTTTTCATTACCATTTATACCAATGTGACTTGGTATTCAATTTAGAGTGACTGACACCCATAGATTGTGTGCTTCGTTTCCTATATGTAGGATTTCTATGATGACTTGTATATTATCTCTGTGCTGGCTGGATAACAAAGCCTGGAACGAAGATTTAGAATCTGAATAAATGATGACATCATGTAAGTTATTCTTAATTGCATGCTCCAGTAAGCTTCATATTAGTTAATGTAAATTGCTGCCCCCACCAGTATCTCTTTCCTGATCAACTGATCCATCCTGTGAAGATATCAGTGGTTGTCGGTCTTGAGTTGCTTTCCATTTGTTGTTCTATGATTGCTTTGATCCTCTGAGAGTCACAAGCTGATTTTTTACCTGGTAGTCTTTCAATGATTATCTTTAAACTTGATTCTTCCCATGGAGGAGGCTGCCGAAAGTGTTGATATGGTCTAAATTCTCAATTGTTTCTAATGGTTTGTTTCAAGTACACTTTCTCTTGAATCGTAACCAGATTATCTTTCCATGCACTTGTTCTATATTGAAGATATCTGTGATTCGATCTGTGTATGCTATCTTTGATTGACAGTATGGGTGATGGTTCCAACAAGTTTTGTTGTTATAGTGGCTATTTCTTGTTTGATCCTGTTTTTCTAAGGCTGGTAAGTTGGTTTCCATTCTTAGATTCGTTCTACGCATCCATATAAGTGCACTCAGCATTGTTCTGAGGGCTTCAATTTGAGTTTCTCCCATTGGTTATCGCTAAGAGCAGGAGTAGCATAGTCAGTGAGTGACCTAACTTCTTGAACGAAGTACATTTTGAGTACTGGCAGAGTTGCACCATCTCTAAGACTTGTCTGGGAGCAGAAAGCTGAGTTTCTGGCTTTGGAACGTTGCCGAAGATATTCAATTTCCTCTAGTGATTTTCAACTGGATGTCTATTATGACTCCAAGATATTGAAAAGAGGTAACACACTCAATCTCTTGTTCTTATATTGCGAGTTTGATGTCTTGAGCTCTCATTTTTAACAACCATTGCTTGGGTTGTATTGTTGTTTATTTTCATTGCAATGCGTTCCGTTTCCTTCCTGATGATGTCTAGGCATTTTTGTGCATGGTTCTTGGCGCCTTTGCCATTCAAAGTCATCTGCATAGTTAAACAGTTTGGTCTTTGGTAACTTGAGCTTCATGAATTGTTCCATGAGACAGTTGAAGTGGAAGGGGCTTTAGCTTTTCTGTAAGCAACTTCCTTTGACAAAGGCAAGAGCGTGTCCTTTGATTTCATTATCCACCAGGCAGCACAATGTAGCTAGAGCATTAATTAGCTTGAAGACTTTTTGTAGATCCTGACAAATAAGGATTCACGGTTTTGTCATTGACTTGATCCAGGAGGGAGGTATGGTGGTTCCCACACCTTTTCTGTAAGCAAACATATTTTGGTGCTGTGGATTGGCTTTCCATTCAATTCGATTAAGAGCCATTCTTTCTGCAGTTTTGGACAGCTTGTTAATAAGATGGGTCTTGTATTTCCTGGGTCTTTACGTTTTGAATGGGAACTATAATTTTACTATTCCAAGAGAGTGGTCGAGTTCTTGTCACACATTCTCTGTTGATTAGATTCAAGAAGGCTTCTTCACTCTTTTCTCCTAGCTTGGCCAGCATGTTGTGTGTGATTTGGTCCTCGCCTGGAGCTGTGTTTTTAGTTTTCTTTGTAGCTCTTCTGAATTCTTTAAAGATTGAAAGGTTGGTGTAGTTCGTCAGGTATGGCTAAAGCATCGTCTATTTTTTTTTCCCCATCTTGCTGCTTGAAGTCTTTTTTGGTGAGTCAGAGTTGATTGTGGAAGTTTAGTGGAACTGGTTCTTGAAGCAAATAGATTTGCCTAGTTTTTCTGCTTCTTGGTCTGGATGACCATAATGGGGCGGAACAGGACGTAATTTTCTTTTGACTTTGTTGATCTGCCTCCGGATGTCGCTCAAGAATGTATGCTGATTTAACTTGGCACACCATAACTTGGCCATTTTTCTTCTCTGATTTTTTTCTGTTTCTTCATGCCTTGACCTCAGACAGCTGTAAGAAGTTCCAGATTAGCTTGGGTTCTGTCTCTTCTGAAGTTTTTTTTGTGCACAATTTAGTCTGTTATGAAGTTTTTTTTATCCTATTATTGTAACATCAATGGTCTTTATGTTGTTGGTTAATTGTTTTCTTTTTGCAGATGGAGTAATTTGTTGCTTAATGTATTGTATTTACTAAATCTTTTTCCATCTCTTCAGTGTTGTTAGGCGGGGTGTAGTTTCGGTGCCAAATTTCAAGAGATTCCTGATATTTCGTCCAATCTGCTTTGATATAGTCCCATCTGGGCTCGGGAGCTGGGGGGCTGGGAGGAAGTGCTATATTAATAACTGTTCTTGCAGCAAAGTGGTCACTAGTCAGTACATAGTCAAATGACCAATAACACAATAACCAAAGAGCAGAGCTTAACCCCCACAAGCACAACTAGGTGAATAGGTGAGTACAACTCATAAATACTGGTAGAGACAAACGTGAGGTCCAGCTACCTGCCACGAATATGGGTTGGTTCCGTTAAGTTAAGCAGACGGACTTCAATCACTTCATCCAAAAAGTGTTCAATATGTCTTTCATTGGCTTCGGTTCTTGGTGAATCAAGTAGCAATCCACTATAAGCGTTAAAGTCATCCGAGACGATAGTAGGTGTGGTGACCTCTATTAAAAGATTGCAGAGAGATCCATATCGTGTTCTCTATGGCTCCTTTATTCATTGAAGACGGACAGCATTGAATTCCTCATGGGGGATTAATTCTCATAATTTCGACGTCCTCACGTCCTTCACGTCCTTCACGTCCTCTTCGTTCACAGGTCTGTGATTGGAGTGGCATTAATATAATTTCTTACTAGTAGTGAAATGCCATTGGTGCCACCTTGTGCAACTGGGCAGTGGGAACCTTGATATCCTGGAATATTAATACTTCTTTCAGTCCTGGTAAGTGCTTCTTCACGTAAAATAATATCAAAGTTGTCCTTGAGAAGCACTGCTATGAGTGTTTGAGCTTTGCTTTTAAATCCTTGAAGGTTCCATTGTATAATATTGAGATTGATGTTATTGTCCGATATTCTGTATGAGTATCCATTGAATCCATCGTGGTTTCTAATGGGCTGATTTTCCCGACAGCTTGTGTCTTCTTGGCTGGAGTAGAGAATGCCATTGGGTGCTGAAACAATTCATTTTCGTCACCTTCTTCGACTTCGTCAACATTTTCCGGTAGGGCTTGTAGAAGTGTGGAGGGAAATAAGTTCAGTAGATTTTTTTTTACCTTTGTTGACATTTCCTTCTTTGAATGAGGGTTGGTCTGTCGCAGTGCTTGTTTATGCTTTACCAAGCATCATGCTGATGGTCTCTGTCAATGAGTCAATAATCATTACCACAGTGGTCACTTGATACTCCTTTGGCTGCCTTTCTTTTGTCAGGTGAGGAGACTCTGGGTTGGGTCGTGGTGTCTTTGCCATCCAGCTACTGGGGCATTTGATGACGTAGAAGTCATCATTCGTGCTTGAGATATCCTGGAGGAAATAGCAGGTGTATTAATGTTTTTACCCTGATCTATGCGATAGTTTTTTGCCTTGTGTAGTAGGGCTTGTTTTCTACAGTTGTTCGAGGCCCTGGTGTTCAGAATGGTGCATCATGGGTGCTCAAGACTCGGAACAGATTCGGACTTGCCGAGGAGTATTCATTGGCGTTTAACTGAGGGTCTGGTAGTTTGCTTCGTGGATTTGTGGCTTCGGGTTGCTGGGTAGATCTAAAGGTTTGGAGAGGAGATATGATTGCTTGGTAAAGATTAAGCCACCCAGGAGGTGGCACGGGTATGAATAGCCCGTAAGTGGTAGATTTGATTTTTTATTTTTAATGAATGTATACTGTGTGTTGAGGTCGCATTTAAATCGTCAGGTTGCTATCGCTGGGGAGGATACTGCTTGACAGTATTTATGAGCATGGCCACCTGCTAGAGACCTTTTTTTGACCAGAAAAGTGGCAGGGTTGATGGTTTCAGGGTGGTTACTGCAAGATTCAGGGACTCTTAAAGCTCTTCTGAGATCGTTGGTTGCTTGACATTCCAGGAGATAGTGAAGTAATGGCTTTTCTGTGATTATTTGGCAGCAGATGCATTCTCTCTATCTGGGTTCACTAATTTCCACAGTTGCATCTGTAACCTAGACGTAGTCTATATAACCGAACTGCTATTTCCCTGTGGATTTCTTTTGGGATATTTAGCCTGTCTAGGAATGAAGGAAATCTAATATATTTGCCTGAAACGCTATGCGTACTAGTGGCTTTAGGTATTATATGTACTAGCTCTTTCTTTAAATCCAACATTATGTTTGTAACTCATCTGTAATGTACGTACCTTTAGCTGAATAAAGAATCTGAATCTGAATCTGATACCTCCCAGTACCAGACTGGGAGGTCAGGTACATATAAGATGAAGTGAGGAGAAAGGCGAAAGTAAAAGGGTAGAGGTAAATTGAGGAGGTCAATAGAATAAGCATACAAATATAAATCAGGTGATAGGGTAATTAGAACTCAGGTGACTGTAATTGGTTGGGTGTTTTGGGCGGTGACATCACTGTAGGAATTTTCGTGTTCCGGTCTTGCTCGCACACATCATGGTGCATAGAGTGAATAGATCTGTAATTTGGGTATTGATGGTGGGTTGTTCTTCATTTATGTCTAGAGCTTCAAGAATTTGTAACCCTTCTTTCCTTTTGGGCTTTTTCTATTATGCATATGTTCTTATTCAGCATTTCTCTTGTTAGGGTGATATTATGGGCTTATCTCATGTGATTTTTAAGGGCACCTGTCTGAAGCTGACAGGCTAAACGCCTCATAAGCTTGGTCGACATCAAACCTATGTACTTAGATTGAAGATTAAATCCTACATGGAGACAAGTGCACATATATACCACATTCTGCTGCAGCAAATGACACCCAGCTGCTTTGGGCTATTTTTAATGAGGAGATCAGTGGTCTTCATTCAATAGTATATAATGATGTTTATGTTTTGGTTATGGGTTGTACTTTTTACTTATTTACAGACTATTTCTGTCATTATTCTTTACTCATTCTTGTGCATGGCGGATTTGTAATATAATTTTAGTGGAGGTGTTGTGGTTTCTGGTTTGGTTCAGGATTGTACCACTGGTCCAATTGGCGTCTTGTAATGGTGTTGATATCATGGTTTATAGCCATTCTTTACCAATACTTAGTTATCCTTTCAAACTTCTTACTCACTTTGCTCCTTTCAGAGCAGTGGGTGAGGGCTGGACGACTATATGCTTTGAAAAAAAGACGCTTTATATCTTTGGGGGCACTCCCACCCTTCAGGCATAATCCTATGTTTGTAGGCTTGGTATATATGCTGGTACTTAGAGATGCTTCTATGTTTGTTATGAACACATCCAGGAACAGCAGACCGTAATTGTTACTATTCTCATGGGTGAAACAAAGTCCTGACATTCTCTCTAGAGTACTTTTTGGATCAATTAGTTCTTCTCGGTCTTTTACTATTACAATATGTCATCGACATAACGGCAATAAGGAGGCAACGGTTTGTGTCTCATATTGAAAACTCTGTCCTCGATGGTGCCCATGTACAAGTTAGCAAAAGGCACTGATGGGGAGGAGCCCATTGCTACTGTTTCCTTGCTGGCTGATGATAGGAGCTCCGTTGTGCATGTTTCGAGTAGATTCATCTGGTGTGACTCCAGTATGTCTAATTTGGGGGTGCTCTCGTCTCTGTATACTCTGTCCAGTATCATTTCTATGGTGGTGTCGACCGGGTCGTTGGTAAATAGAGATTCGACGTCCATTGAAGCAATAATTCCTTCGGGTTGTGTAGTCCTGGTTATCTATTGGAAATCTGCTAATGATTGAAGTTCTACAGTTGCGTGGAGAGTATGGAGTTAGGAGTTCGTTTAGTCGTTAGAAAAGGTGGAAGGTTGGAGGTGGTATCAACCCCAACCTTACCAGCACTATACTACCTCCAGGCCGTCCCGACCACACTCCTAGTACTGTCAGCAAAAGATGCCGATACCGGCCAAGGAACATAATGGGACATCGGAGGAGACGTGACAGCGAACATAATGAGGCAACGAAGGGGGAAGGACGTGACAGGGAACCTAATGAGACAATGGAGCAGCCTTGACGGGGAACATAATGGAACATAATGAGACAATAGAGGGGGGGGGGGGTGACAGACAACATAATGAGACAATGGAGGGGAGGGTGACAGGGAACATAATGAGACAATGGAGGGGGGGGGGTGACAGGGAACATAATGAGACAATGGAGCAGCCTTGACGGGGAACATAATGGAACATAATGAGACAATGGAGCAGCCTTGACGGGGAACATAATGGAACATAATGAGACAATGGATCGTGACAGGGAACATAATGAGACAAAGGAGGAGCCTTGACGGGGAACATATGAACAATGGAGGGGGGGGGGCGGTTGACAGGGAACATAATGAGACAATGGAAGGGAGGGGACATAACAGGAAACATATTGAGACAACGAAGGGGAAGTGACGAGGAACATAATGAGACACCGGAGGGGACGTGATAGGGAAAATAATAAGACAACGGGGGGGGGAGGACGGTGACAGGGAAACATAATGAGACAACGGAGGGGACGTGACAGGAACCATAATGAGACAACGGAGGGGACGTGACAGGAAATATATTGAGACAACGGAGGAACGTGACAGTGGAACATATTGAGACAGCGGAGGGGACGTGACAGGGAACATAGTGAGACAAGGGAGGGGACGTGACAGGGAACATATTGAGACAACGGAGGGGCACGTGACAGGGCAACATAGTGCGACAGCGGAGGGGACGTGACAGGGAACATAGTGAGACAGCGAGGGGACATGACAGGGAACATAGTGAGACAGCGGAGGGACGTGACAGAGAACATAGTGAGACAGCGGAGGGGACATGACAGGGAACTGTGGACAACGGAGAGGACGTGACAGGGAACATATGAGACAACGGAGGGGACGTGACGGGAACATAGTGAGACAACGGAGGGGGACGTGACAGGGGAACATAGTGAGACAACGGAGGGGACGTGACAGGGAACATAGTGAGACAGCGGAGGGGACGTGACAGGGAACATAGTGAGACAGCGGAGGGGGACATGACAGGGAACATAGTGAGACAGCGGAGGGGACGTGACAGAGAACATAGTGAGACAGCGGAGGGGACAGTGACAGGGAACATAGTGAGACAACGGAGGGGGACGTGACAGGGAACATATTGAGACAACGGAGGGGACAGTGACAGGAACATATTGAGACAACGGAGGGGACGTGACAGGGAACATATTGAGACAGCGGAGGGGACGTGACAGGGAACATATTGAGACAGCGGAGGGGACGTGACGGGGAACATAGTGAGACAGCGGAGGGGACGTGACAGGGAACATAGTGAGACAGCGGACGGGACGTGACAGGGAACATATTGAGACAGCGGAGGGGGACGTGACAGGGAACATATTGAGACAGCGGAGGGGACGTGACAGGGAACATAGTGAGACAGCGGAGGGGACGTGACAGGGAACATAGTGAGACAGCGGAGGGGACGTGACAGGGGAACATAGTGAGACAGCGGAGGGGACGTGACAGGGAACTATTGAGACAGCGGAGGGGACGTGACAGGGAACATAGTGAGACGCGGAGGGGACGTGACAGGGAACATATTGAGACAGCGGAGGGGACGTGAACAGGGGAACATAGTGAGACAGCGGAGGGGACGTGACAGGGAACATATTGAGACAGCGAGGGACGTGACAGGGAACATAGTGAGAACAGCGGAGGGGACGTGACAGGGAACATAGTGAGACACGGAGGGGACGTGACAGGGAACATAGTGAGACAACGGAGGGGGACGTGACAGGGAACATATTGAGACAACGGAGGGGACATGACAGGGAACATATTGAGACAACGGAGGGGACATGACAGAGAACATATTGAGACAACGGAGGGGACATGACAGGGAACATAGTGAGACAGCGGAGGGGGACGTGACAGGGAACATATTGAGACAACGGAGGGGACGTGACAGGGACATAGTGAGACAGCGGAGGGGACATGACAGGGAACATAGTGAGACGCGAGGGGACGTGACAGGGAACAATAGTGAGACAACGGAGGGGACGTGACAGGGAACATAGTGAGACAGCGGAGGGGACGTGAACAGGGAACATAGTGAGACAGCGGAGGGGACGTGACAGGGAACATAGTGAGACAACGGAGGGGAACGTGACAGGGACATAGTGAGACAGCGGACGGGGACGTGACAGGGAACATAGTGAGACAGCGGAGGGGACGTGACAGGGAACATAGTGAGACAGCGGAGGGGACGTGACAGGGAACATAGTGAGACAACGGAGGGGACGTGACAGGGAACATAGTGAGACAACGGAGGGGGACGTGACAGGGAACATAGTGAGACAACGGAGGGGACGTGACAGGGAACATAGTGAGAACAACGGATGGGACGTGACAGGGAACCATAGTGAGACAGCGGAGGGGACGATGACAGGGAACATAGTGAGACAACGGAGGGGACGTGACAGGAACATATGAGACAAACGGAGGGGACGTCGACAGGGAACATAATGAGACAACGGAGGGGACGTGACAGGGAACATAATGAGACAACGGAGGGGACGTGACAGGGAACATAGTGAAACAACGGAGGGGACGTGACAGGGAACATAGTGAGACAGCGGAGGGGACGTGACAGGGAACATAGTGAGACAACGGAGGGGACGTGACAGGGAACATAGTGAAACAACGGAGGGGACGTGACAGGGAACATATTGAGACAACGGAGGGGACGTGACAGGGAACATATTGAGACAACGGAGAGGACGTGACAGGGAACTGTTATGACCACACACATATGTATAATGTGTTCAAACCATATAGTAAAATAATAGTGTTATTTCTTATATCTGTATTCTTATATTTTTATATCTGTACTCTCATGTTGATATTACGCTAGCAGAAGCTAAATAATAATTGTGTATATTACAGTAGTATAAAGAATTAGATATACCTGAGGTATGACTAGGGATATACGGTAAAGTAAGTGGTGAACACCGGTCGACCAGATAACTACTGGTAATCCTCCTAAATTCCCCCCCCCCCCTTGGCGAGACGTCGAAGACCAGTGTTACCATATGTAAGAGAATAGACTTCCTTACGTGATTGTATATAAACTATGTTATATTCTAATGTACCTTGAGTTTGCTGTATATTCTCCTGTGGAGATTATTGTATATTATAATACGCACTTAGTAATGTGCGACGTAGAAGTTACAATTGGGTTTTTGAGCTTGTGTTATGTGAGAGGGGTGACTTGCCATGTTGGCAGCACAGTCGTTCTCGGCCGGCTCAGCTCTTGGTAAGTCATTACTCACCTGATTTCCTAGATAGGAGGACGTGTAGACGTCCAGCTGTAAGTTGTGTTATATACTGTTGTTGTTTTTTATTACTCGGGTATAGATAGGAGTAATGATTTTTGTGTAAATGGATCAGACTACCGCAGTCTACCGAGATATATCAGTTGTGTTAGGTGGTAGATGTTTTAGTGTTGAGATGGATATTGGAGGATCGTAGAGGCTTCTTATTGTGTTATAGTATTTTACTGAATACTCACCCACTACTTATTTATGTATAACACCTCCAACCTGTTACTTGGGTTAGTGTACCACTGCGCCGGGTTGGAGCCTGGTGTTAGCTAGTCCTAAGTATTAGCCGTTACAGATTTTGATTGCTGTGTTTTAAGTTCTTGAAGTTCATTTATGTGAATAATTGAGCTGTGTGCTGAAGTTCCTTGTTCTGATTACAGTATTAGTTGTATACTAATCTATATCAGTTGTATATAGAAAATATTAGTTCTTAGTGTTTTACGGTGACCAGTTTATATGTCCCAGTAAACTGGCGTTGTTTTAACCAGCCTTTTACACTTACCTCTAGACACTTATTGAAAATTGGCCAGGCTTTGGTTGGCCAGCGATGCTGTGGATCATGAGATCATGACAGAAACACAGAGACAACGGAGGGGACGTGACAGGGGTACACAATGAGACAACGGAGGGGACGTGACAGGGGTACACAATGAGACAACGGAGGGGACGTGACAGGGTTACACAATGAGACAACGGAGGGGACGTGACAGGGGTACACAATGAGACAACGGAGGGGACGTGACAGGGGTACACAATGAGACAACGGAGGGGACGTGACAGGGTTACACAATGAGACAACGGAGGGGACGTGACAGGGGTACACAATGAGACAACGGAGGGGACGTGAAGGGGGTACACAATGAGACAACGGAGGGGACGTGAAGGGGGTACACAATGAGACAACGGAGGGGACGTGAAGGGGGTACACAATGAGACAACGGAGGGGACGTGAAGGGGGTACACAATGAGACAACGGAGGGGACGTGAAGGGGGTACACAATGAGACAACGGAGGGGGAGGACGTGACAGTGAACATTAGGAACAGTGGAGTAATAATAAGGAGCATGTTGTAGAACATATGTGTTCGCGCTGAGCCCCAAATGTTGAACAAGACACACAGCATGTACAGCTTACCAGCACTACACCACCTCCGGGTCGTCCCAACGACTCTCCTGGTGGTGTCAGCTTAAGATGGTATCAAGAAACTAATTCAACTTTAACAGACATTTGACTCACCAGCTTCAGTTCTTCCTTGATTGTTTGCTCGAATTTAAACTTTGGAAGTTTAAGGACGACTTTCTGTGTTCTGAGTTTGGTGAGAGCATCCGTGAAAGTGTTGTGTGAGAGGCGTCGCAACATGGCGTCCAGGGGAGTAGTGGCGTCGTCGCCTGCCGTGGTGTAAGGCAGGAACACCAACATGGACGCCGCCTTCCCCTTGTACGGCATCTCCAGCACCGTCGCTCCCAGCTGACTCGAGTCTCCTGCGTCAAACAAACAACTGGTGTTCAGACTGTCGGCCACATCGTGCTAGCATCACGCTGGCATTATCTTTACAAATGATTAGGAAACAAAGTAAATATTTAACATTAAATAACAGGAAGGTCTGTCAGAAACAGAACTGCTTTCAGGTCTTCACACAACAAGATGGGGTACCAAGTGTGCAAAATAAATACTGGTTGGCATGGTAAGCATTGCAGATGAGGAAAAGATAAAGCCAGAGGGAAACAGATGCGACAAAAAACTATCAGAAACCCGCAGAAGAATTTTGTTATCAGCTAACTAAATTTTTCAAAAAGATTACATGAGACAAGAGATCTCACAACAATCTGGAAAGAGACAAAAGATGTGTATAAATGGAAATAGGCGAGAAACGTCATGTTATAGACATTAGGAATCATTAGTCCATATAAGATCCAACTCATTCATTCAACCTGACCCCTTAAAAAAACGTCGCATTTGGCCGTTTGCCCGTATGGCCGAATATGGACGTAATTTGAAAATAAAAAAAATTGAAAATAAATTTGGGATTTTTTTTTCAACAACAGTAAGTTAAGGGTCCTCTGATAGGTTAGGTGGGCAGGAAATTCTCATAAAGTTTCAAAACGTTATGAAAAACGTTAATGGAAAGTTACCTCTTCTAAGCTTGCCGAGTACGCCGGACGATTCAGAAAGAAAACGGAACAGTACTTCACTTTTGTGAGTCGATTTCATATCAAATTACGTCCAAATTTGGCCATAGCGCGCATACGAGCCAAAAGCGACGTTATTTTTAAGAGGACGGGTTACACACACACCTATATTGGCCCCTGGCTTTAACTGATATATATTAGTAGAGCACATATAGGTAGGTTGCAACGGATATAAGAATATCATTCATTTTCTTGCCCTTTAAAGTTGGAAGATGGCGAGGAATCCTTTGGATAAAAGTGACCTCCCTCATGTGTCTCATCAGGTGACTGGTGCGTGTGGTGTATCAGTTCCCTTATGTGTCTCACCAGGTGACTGGTGTGTGGTGTATCAACTCCCTCAAGTGTCGCATCAGGCGACAGGTGTGTGTGGTGTATCGACTCACTCCCTCATGTGTCTCACCAGGTGACTGGTGTGTGTGGTGTATCAACTCCCTCAGTGTCTCATCAGGTGACAGGTGTGTGTGGTGTATCACTCCCTCATGTGTCTCACAGGTGACTGGTGTGTGTGATGTATCAACTCCCTCATGTGTCTCATCAGGTGACTGGTGTGTGTGGTGTATCAACTCGTTTGTCTCATCAGGTGACTGGTGTGTGTGTGGTATACATCCGCATGTGTCTCATCAGGTGACTGGTGTGTGATGTATAACTTCATGTGTCTCATCAGGTGACTGGTGTGGTGGGGTGTATCATCTCCCTTATGTGTCTCATCATGTGACTGGTGCGTGTGGTGTATCAACTCCTTTATGTGTCTCATCAGGTGACTGGTGTGTGTGATGTATCAACCCCATGTGTCTCATCAGGTGACTGATGTGTGTGGTGTATCAACTCCCGCATGTGTCTCATCAGGTGACTGGTGTGTGTGTATCAACTCCTCATGTGTCTCATCAGGTGACTGGTGTGTGTGTGGTGTATCATCTCCCTATGTGTCTCATCATGTGACTGGTGCGTGTGGTGTATCAACTCCTCATGTGTCTCATCAGGTGACTGGTGTGTGTGATGTATCAACTCCCTCATGTGTCTCATCAGGTGACTGGTGTGTGGTGTATCAACTCCCGCATGTGTCTCATCAGGTGACTGGTGTGTGTGGTGTATCAACTCCCGCATGTGTCTCATCAGGTGACTGGTGTGTGGTGTATCAACTCTGTGTCTCATCAGGTGACTGGTGTGTGTGGTGTATCAACTCCCTCATGTGTCTCACTAGGTGACTTGTGTGTGTGTATCAACTCTCTCATGTGTCTCATCAGGTGACTGGAGTGTGTGGTGTATACACTCCCTCATGTGTCTCATGAGGTGACTGGTGTGTGTGGTGTATCAACTCTCTCGTGTGTCTCATCAGGAGACTGGTGTGTTGTGTATCCACTCCCTCATGTGTCTCATTAGGTGACTGGTGTGGGGTGTATACTCCTCATGTGTCTCATGAGGTGAAAGGAGTGTGTGGTGTGTATCAACTCCCTCGTGTGTCTCATCAGGTGACTGGTGTGTGTGTATCAACTCTCTCATGTGTCTCATCAGGTGACTGGTGTGTATGGTGTATCAACTCCCATGTGTCTCATCAGGTGACTGGTGTGTTGTGTATCTACACCCTCATGTGTCTCACAGGTGACTGGTGTGTGTGGTGTACAACTCCCTCATGTGTCTCATCAGGTGACTGGTGTGTGTGTGTGTGCTGTATCAACTCCCTCATGTGCTTCATCATGACTGGTTTGTGTGGTATATCAATCCCATGTCTCATCAGGTGACGGTGTGTGGTGATCAACTCCCTTGTGTCTCATCAGGTAACTGGTGTGTTGTGTATCAACTCCCTCATGTTCTCATCAGGTGACTGGTGTGTGTGGTGTATCAATCCTTCATGTGTCCATCAGGTGACTGTGTGTGTGGCGTATCTACTCCCTCATGTGTCTCATCAGGTGACTGGTGTGTATGTGTATAACTCCCGCATGTGTCTCATCAGTGACTGGTGTGTATGGTGTATATACTCCCGCATGTGTCTCATCAGGTGACTGGTGTGTATGGTGTATACTCCCGCATGTGTCTCATCAGGTGACTGGTGTGTATGGTGTATAACTCCCGCATGTGTCTCATCAGTGACTGGTGTATGTGGTTTATCAACACCGTCATGTGTATCATCAGGTGACTGGTGTGTGGTTTATTACTATCTCATGTGCTCATCAGGTGACAGGTGTGTGTGTATCAACTCCCGCATGTGTCTCATCCGGTGACTGTGTGTGTGGTGTATCAAGTCCCTCATGTGTCTCATCAGGTGACTGGTATGTATGGCGTATAAACTCCCTCATGTGTCTCATCAGGTGACTGGTGTGCGGTGTATCCATTCATCCATCCACCAACACACACATGAAAAGGATGTATTATTAGGGAAGGCAAGGATGGTTATTTAACACGGGTGGTACACCCATAAGGAGAGGCATGTGGTGGCTGTGTCCCCTTGTGTCCTCACCCAAATGACTTACAGAGACGTTAAAAGGAACTTTTTCAGCGTCAGAGTAGTTAGTAAATTGAATGCACTAGGAAGTGATGTGGTGGATTCTAACTCCATTCACAATTTCAAATGTAGATATGATGAAGCTCGAGAAGCTCAGGAATCTGTACATCAGAAGATTGACGGTTGAGACGCGTGACCAAAGAGGCAAAGCTCAATTCCTTCAACAAAATTAGGTGAGTACAACAAGGTGACAACTAGATGAGTACACACACACACGCATACACACGCACGCACACACACACACACACAGTGTGTGTGTGTGTGTATGTGCAGAGCAAGGAAGCAGAGAGTTATAGTGAGGGGTGAGACCTCAGAATGGCGGGAAGTCACCAGTGGAGTCCCACAGGGCTTTGTGCTTGGACCTGTTTCTGATATACGTAAATGATCTCCCAGAGGGTATAGACTCATTCCTCTCAATGTTTGCTGACGACGCCAAAATTATGAGAAGAATTAAGACAGAGGAAGACAGCTTGAGACTTCAAGAAGACCTGGACAAGCTGCAGGAATGGTCGAATAAATGGCTGTTAAAGTTTAACCCAAGCAAATGTAATGTAATGAAGATAGGAGTGGGAAGCAGAAGACCAGATACAAGGTATCACTTGGGAGATGAAATACTTCAAGAGTCAGAGAGAGAGAAAGACCTGGGGGTTGATATCACGCCAGACCTGTCCCCTGAAGCTCATATCAAGAGAATAACATCAGCAGCATATGCCAGGTTGGCTAACATAAGAACGGCCTTTAGAAACTTGTGTAAGGAATCTTTCAGAACATGATATACCACATATGTCAGATCAATCCTGGAGTATGCGGCTCCAGCATAGAGTCCATATCTAGTCAAGCATAAGACTAAACTGGAAAAGGTTCAAAGGTTTGCCACCAGACTAGTACCCGAGCTGAGAGGTATGAGCTACAAGGAGAGACTACGGGAATTGAACCTCAAACGTTGGAAGACAGAAGAGTTAGGGGGAACATGATCACCACATTCAAGATTCTCAAGGGAATCGACAGGGTTGATAAAGATAGGCTATTTAACACAAGGGGCACACGCACTAGGGGACACAGGTGGAAACTGAGTGCCCAAATGAGCCACAGAGATATTAGAAAGAACTTTTTTAGTGTCAGAGTGGTTGACAAATGGAATGCATTAGGAAGTGATGTGGTGGAGGCTGACTCCATACACAGTTTCAAGTGTAGATATGATAGAGCCCAATAGGCTCAGGAACCTGTACACCTGTTGATTGACGGTTGAGAGGCGGGACCAAAGAGCCAGAGCTCAACCCCCGCAAGCACAACTAGGTGAGTACACATACACACACACACAAGACACACACATAGCTGTCCTGTAGGTTGGTGCCGTGATAGCTGAGGAGACAGCTCTCTGGATCCATAATTCTAGGGTTCGAGCTCTATTCCCGGTGATGGCAGAAACAACTGGGCAGAGTTTCTTTCACCCTGATGCTCCTGTTACATAGCAGCAAATAGGTACCTGGGAGTTAGATAGCTGATACGGGCTGCTTCCTGGGTGTTTGTGTGCGGGGAAGGGGGGGGGAACAGTTGATTGATTGACAGTTGAGAGGCGGGTAGAAAAAGAGCAGCTTAACCCCCCAAGCTAGGTGAATACAAGTAGGTGAATACACATACACACACACACACACAAAACATGACAGAAACAATATGGCAGTTAACACTATAATTGAGAGGGAAACATCTGCTGCCTGTAGAAATCGATCCCCTCTGCTCTTCATGGGGAAACTTCAATCACGGAAAGATAGACTGGGAGAGCAAGGAAACATCATGGAGGGAAAGAAATAAGAACTAAATTATTGGACGACGATGAACTAGCGAGATTCGAACTAGTCTTCACTCTGAACGACTCCGACATAAGGGAAATCGGCTTAGAGACCCCTGTAGGAATAAGCGATCACAGTGTACTGACGTTTGAGTATCTGGTCGAAGAACGGTTAATGTGCTCAAGGAGGAGACCAGAAAACAAGAGGCCGGAATTCCGAGAGGGAAACTCTGCGGAGATTAGAAAATCCCTAACTGATTTAACGTGGGAAACAGAGTTCAGAGGAATGGCTGCCCAAGACATGATAGACTACATCAGGCAGAAGTATAAGGAGGGAGCAGACAAGTTTGTCCCAGTTTGTTTGTCTAACTCTTTGTTTCCTTTGGTATAGCCATGCACTACTCCAACTTATTATAGCACCCCCAATACCATGATCCCCTATCTTTTTAATCAGTCATTCATGTGGCACTGTATCAAAAGCTTTGCTAAAGTCAAGGTAACAACATCACAACCCTTACCATTATGTGGATGGGGAAGAGAATAGGTTGACTAGTGTGAACACATCCTAAATATATAAAAAAAAGTTTCTAAAACTGTTGGCATTCTTTCTAAGAACAGATATTATGTCCCTACCCTGATGACGCTCTATTACTCTCTCATCTATCCTTATCTCAATTGTGGTATTTGTTCTTGGGTTTCTACTACACAAAATCATTTACGTCCTCTAATTATTCAACACAAAGCTGCTATTAGAATACTATCTAATTCTGGCCCAAGACAGCACTCGGTACCCTACTCAAATCTTTGAATATGTTAGATATTAAGTCACTGCACATCCTCTCATGCGTAATCTATATATTTAAAACTCTGAACTGCAATGTCAATCCTGACCTTAGAAGCTTCCTAGAAGGTTGTAACACAACTCATGGGCATCACACCGAAACAAATACCTATTTGATATTCCAAGAGTGCGACTTAATCAAACTAGAAATGCTCTACAAATCAAGGGACCCAGAATGTGGAATGGTCTCCCCAATCATGTCAAAGGCTGTACCTCTCCCAACCAGTTTAAGAGTAAAACCAAGTGCTACTTAATTAACTCCATGTAACCTACCTTACCCCCTAAATGTCAACCCATGTCTTGCTTTTGTTAACAATGCTCTTTGTTCACCAATTTGTACAATTGCTTATTTCTGCCATGTTTCCCCCATTTTTACCTTTATTCCTTTTTTCAACACAATTTATACCTAATCCCAATTACTATTAAGTTTTAGTCTAAGTGTTGTTTTTCCCTACACCCTGCCCGAAACGCTATGCGTATTAGTGGCTTTAGGTATTGTATGTACTAGCTCTATCCAACATTATGTTTGTAAATCAACTATGTATATACTTTTCCTGAATAAAAATTTATTTATTTATTATTTATTGCTATCAACTGCCTTAACTATGCTGGAATAAAATAATAGCAATTTTTTTTAATTAACGGCTATTTGTAAAACCAAGTTTTGAATTATTTATTAATTAACTTTTTCAAGATGACGACGAATGGTATTTGCAATTATCGATTCAAGTAACTTTCCCACAATAGACGTAAGGCTAATTGGCCGATAGTTTGACGCAAATGATCTGTCTCCTTTTTTTTAAATTGGTACTGCATTAGCAACCTTTCACGACACTGCCCCCTCCCCGCTCAGCTCGTTGATGCAGTGAGGGCTTAGTGGGCTGCTGCTGGAGTGTGATGCTCCTTGGGACAGTCCTCTGTCATTTTATAGCCTTGTGCTCCTGCTGCCGTCCTCTCCAATTGTGCTGAGCACCTTTTCCTTTTCCTTCTGTTTCGTTTTTCTGCCCCCTCTTCTCCTATCTGCTTGCCGTTTCCTGGCGACCTTTTGCTTGTTTTGGTTCTTCCTTTGGACTTCTTCTATTTCGACGCCCGGGTGCATGGGGAAGCATACTCTTGGACCCGTAGAACTGTAGTACCCAACGTCGAGAGCGAGGGGAACCTTTTAGTGTCAATCCCCCTTTCGTCACTGAACCCGATCTCGACGGACTGTCGGTTCTTAAGATGGCGTTTGTGGGGCGTATACTCACGACGCACCCCTAGGAGGCCCCAGCATGATCGGCGATAGCTTCTTGTGGGGTGTCCTGCCTCTAATTGTGGCTCCATGGTGGGTGTGGGGGCACATTCGTGAATGAATGTTTCTTTTTCGTAACAACGATATCTACTGTTTCTGTTGTTTCTCCTTTACCTTCTCAGACTCGTGGGGTGGGCGACCAAGCAACCGAGTCAGTTTGTGTTGGAAGACCGGGCTCTGTAGCCTCCACTGCATTGGGCCCCGACCTTACTCCTCCTTTGGCCTCTCTGACTCCTCCCCTCGGCTCCCCTCCCTCCTCTGTGGTTGGGTCGAGCCCCAAGCCCCCAGTGGTGACTACCTCGACCCCTGCCACGGCTCCATCTCTAATTGTAACTACTGCGCCTTTTAATCCCTCTCTCTCTGGGGGTTCTCAACGCCGTCCTCATCACGGCCGCCATCGCTCGATTCCTTCCCGTTCTGATACCTATCAAGCTTTGTTTGGTCCCACTTTGTGGACCAAATATTTTGATCTCCTCCCTCTTGATTCTTCGCCTCCTGACGATTTCTCCCTCCATCGACATCTCGTTGATTCCGTGGATGCCTCTGTTACCTTCAACCCCACTCGTCTCAGTACACGTGTCGATGCTGCTCCTTCTCAGGATGCTGCTTCCGCTTGGCTTCCTTATCCTGCCTTGGCGAGACCCATGTTCGGGTCTCAAAGAACGCTCAGTTGAATGCCAGTGTTGGCACTATTCTCCTCCCACCCCATGTTGCGACCGGTGTTCGGGACCTGCGCGACTGCCACGACGATATTGGACATATCCTTGCTGCCCAGGGCCATTCTATTCTCCAGGTGGACACGTTTACTCGTCCCCCTCGTGGTAGTCGCCGTCAACCCCTTTGGGTTGTGAAGATTACCTTTGATGGTCGGACCCTTCCACCCTCTTTCATTCTTGCTGGTGCCAGGTGCTCTGTCCAGGAGTACATTCCTTCTCCTAGGCTCTGTAACAAGTGCTGGAGGTTTGGGCATGGTGCCCTCCGCTGCTCTGTAACTGTCTCTCTCTGTCTTTTGTGTGGTGGCGAAGGTCACTCTAAGTCGGAGTGCACTTCTCCCTGGGCTCGTTGCCTCAACTGCGGTGAGGCCCACCCTACCTTCTCTCGTGCATGTGTCCATTATAAGCTTGAGGCAGCCGTCCTCAACTTGAAGCACTGGGAGCGTTTATCTTTTCCTGAGGCAAGGCGCCACGTTCGCCGGCGCCTGCCTTATGCTAATATCTCTTATGCTCGCGTGTTGCACTCTTCCTCTCCTCATCCTTCCCACCTTCCTCAGACTCACAACCGTTTCCGGGCCTTGGACCCTGATACGCCCACTGCCCCCCTCCTCTGTTCCTTTGAGTTCTGTCCGAAAGGATCCACCTCCTGGTCCTCTGTCTGGGTTCCCATCCTTTCTACCCGGTCTGTCTTGTCTCCTGTGTCTTCTTCCTCGTCTCCCTCCGTTCCTCCTTCCCATCCTTCCCCTCCGTCTCTTGACTCTCCCCACCGCCTGTCGGTGCGGGCTGATGTCCATTGCTCTCCAAATGGCAGTCGTGTGTGCTCTCGTTCAGCGCTGTTGGGATGCTAGAATCCGTTGCCCGGTACGTTGTTGCTGGGACACCTGTCTCTTTACGTCAGAAGCGTAAGCCTGGCTCCTCTCCTTCCTCCTCCCCGGCGGGTAAGAAGGTTTCGCTTTCTTCCTCGGCCCCTACTTCTGCCTCTATCGCTCCTTCCCACTCCCATTTCGGTGGTTGCGCCCCCTGGTCCTGCTATGGAGGTTTCTTTGGCCCCCGCTTCCTTCTCGGTTGCTGCCCTTGCTGAGGTGCGCCCACCTGTTTCTACTCCCCTCTTCCTGCTGCTGTCTTTGACTGCTCCTCTCGGTTGTCTCCTCCTCTTCCTCCTCGTCCTCCGGAAACCGCCCTTCCACCTCTGGTCTGTTCTCCCACTTCCTTCCCTCCGTATTTGCTCAGTTTACCCATGCCCCCTAACCCTGACTTTGCTGACCCTGATCTCCTTTAACGTGCTGTGTTGCTCTTTCGCCTTTGTTTCTTCCTTGTTCTCTGTCGTTGTCCTTTCTCTTCTCGTCGATGTCTATTCTTCAATGGAACGTTCAAGGTTATTACGCCAATTTCCTCGAACTCCAACTTCTGATTTCGCAGTTTTCACCCCTTTGTGTCTGTCTCCAGGAGCCGATGCTTGGTGCTCGTCCTGGTCGTTTTCGTGGCTATTCCTTTCTCTCCCCCCCCCCCCTCCAGCTGTTGCTGGGGCTCCTAATTCTTCTGCTCTCTTGATTCGTGCTGATGTTCCCTTTGTTCCTTTACTTTTTCCTTTGCCTCTCCATTGTTCTGCTGCTCGTATTTTTGTGGGAAATGGTACACAGTTTGTTCCATTTATCTCCCCCCGAGTGTCCCGCTTTCTCTTCCTGATCTGAAACACCTCCTAGACTCCTTGCCGGAGCCTGTGCTCCTGCTGGATGATTTCAATTGTCGTCATTCTCTTTGGGGTGATGTTCTAACGAATACCCGAGGTCGTCTTCTTGAACCGTTTATCCTCTCTTCTTCCCTGTCTCTTCTGAATTCTGGTGAGCCCACTCATTTGGACTTTCGGACTCGCACCCTTTCCTGTCTTGATCTTTCTCTTTGCTCTTCTTCTCTTTACTTAGATTTCACGTGGCAGGTTCTTGATGACCTCCATGGCAGTTACCATTTCCCCATCCTTGTTTCCTTTTTCTCTTTTCGTCCTTCCTCTCCTTCCCTAGGTGGCAGTTTGCTAAAGTGAACTGGAACCTCTTTACCCTCAGTGCTGCTCTCTCTGACCTCTCCCTTCTGCCTCTCCCTCGCGCTCTCTTCCTTTTTCATGACACTGTCTTCGACGCTGCCTTCCTCTCTATTCCTCGCTCTTCCTCTCAGGGTCCGCGGAAGTGCGTTCCCTGGTGGAATGCAGACTGTGCTCGTGCTGTCCGCTGTAAGCGTGCAGCCTGGAAGAGGCACCGCCGTCGGCAGACGGCCGATTCTTTTCTTTCGGAAAGCGAGTGCGGTGGCCGGTAGGGCCATCCGCGACGGCTAAACGTGATTGTTGGGCATCTTATGTCTCCACAATTACGTCCGAAATCCCCTGCCACAGATCTGGAAGCGTATCCACAAGATAGCGGGTAAGTTCGTTCCTGTTTCACCGGTCCTTTACCTCCATGGTACTCTTGTGGCGGACCCGTTGCAGGTCGCTACCGAACTGGTTCCCACTTTCTTCTGTTTGCTCTGGTCTTCATCTTCCCCAATCTTTCCTTCTTCGTAAACCTGTCCTTGAGTCTCGTCCTTTAGATTTCTGCACTCGTCTTCGACTTTCCTATAACGGTCCCTTCTCTCTCTCTGAACTTCGTTCTGCCCTGGCCCTCTGCGGTTCTATGGCGGCGGGCTCCGATGGTATTCATTATGAGATGCTTCGCCATCTCCCTCCGTGCACGTCTCAGTATTTACTGAGTCTGTATAATCTGGGAGTCGTCGTCAGTCCCTGAGGACTATCTCGATGCCGTTGTCCTCCCTGTTCGCAAACCAGGGTCTCTGGGAACTTCCCCTAAGGACTTTCGCCCTATTGCCTTCACAAGTTGTGTCTGCAAACTCTTTGAACGTATTGTTAACGTTCGTCTGATGTGGTTCCTGGAACACCACCTCCTCTCCCCTTCTCAATTTGGTTTCCGCAAGTGCCGCAGCACGACAGATGTCCTGGTGAACTTGGAGGTCTATATTCGTACTGCTTTTGCTGCGAGGACCTCCGTTGTTGCCGTCCTTTTTGACCTGGAAAAGGCTTACGACACCACTTGGCGATATCATATTCTATCCCAGCTTCATTCTTTTGGCCTTCGTGGTCATCTCCCTCTCTTTCTCTGCAGCTTCCTCTCTCGTCGTTCCTTTCGGGTGCGCCTTGGTACCGCTCTCTCTGCCTCTTTTCAGCAATACGAAGGTGTGCCCCAGGGTAGTGTTCTGAGCACTACTCTTTTTCTGGTTGCCCTCAATGGTCTTCTTTCCTCTCTTCCTTCAGGTGTCTTCTCCGCTCTCTAATGTCGATGATCATACCCTTTGCTGTCAGGGTGATGATTCGCCTCTCCTTCAGCGTCGGCTTCAACTTGCGATTGATGCCGTGTCGTCTTGGGCCACCGATCATGGTTTCAATTTCTCTACTTCTAAGACTTGTGCCATGTCTTTTACTCGGAAACGGGTCGTTCTTCGTCCCTCTTTGTCACACTATGGTCATCCCCTTGAGTACAAAGATTCCGTGAAGCTTTTGGTTCCGGTTCATCCAGTAGTTGTCGAGATCCAGCACTGGCTGTTTTTTGTTCACAGTAAATTTAAGTCGGTTGAGTTTTGTTGGGTTCCCAGCCATATTGGCGTGTCTTTAAATGAGCGTGCGGATGCTGCCACCAAGGAAGCTGTCCGCTCTTGTCCCATCTCTCGTAAAGGTATTCCATATTCCGAATATTACCCGGTTATCCATTCCTCCATCCTTACCCGTTGGCAGGCTTCTTGGTCATCTGTTACTGGTAACAAACTACGTACTCTTAAATGTTGTGTCTCCTCGTGCTCGTCCTCCTACCACCGTAACCGGCGATGGGAAACAGCTCTGGCGAGGTTGTGTATTGGCCATACTCGCTTAACCCATGGTCACTTGATGGAGCACCGCCCTGCTCCTTTTTGTCCTAATTGCATTGTTCCTCTTACAGTCGTGCATATCCTTCTTGAATGTCCTGACTTCCAGGACGAGCGTGTGTCTTGCTTTCCGACCGCCCCTCGCGGTCGCCTGTCCCTCAATAGAATTCTTGGTGACTCGGATACTTTTGATATCGTTCGCCTTATACGTTTTTGTTCTCGTATTGGCAATCTTGGTGATATTTAGCGCCCTCTGATTATTCCGCACATTTGATGGTGCTACATAGCCTTCTCGGTTTGGTGCCTTCTTTTGATAATTACTTACTTTCACGACACTGTCACTCTGCCTGACTAATGATTTGTTAAATATGGTACACAAAGGCCTCAAAGCTCCTCTTTGCATTCTTTAAGCACCCTGGCAAACACTTCGTCTGGCACTGGGAATTTGTTTGGCTTGAGTTTCACTATTTGTTTAATAACATCCTCATTGGCAACTCAAATTGCTAAACTAGTCAACCTATTCTCTTCCCCATCCACATAGACTTGTTTGGCTGAAGGCATAATGTTAAGTTCCTCCTTAGTATATACAGAGATAAAATATTTATTAAAAATACTACTCATCTCTTCGTCATTATCAGTTATATGACCTGTCTCAGTTGTAAATGTATCGTTTCCCTAATCTTTGTTTCATATAACTGAAAAAAAACTTTAGGATTTATCTTTGCTAAACCGAACTGAGCCTGACGACATTAGAAAAAAGGAGGGAGTGGGGATATATGATAACAGTATACAAAATACTTAGGGGGTTGACAGAGTGGAAACAGACGAACTGTTCACACGGAATACCAACAGAACAAGGGGACAAGGATGGAAGCTGGAAACTCAGATGAGTCAGAGATGTCAGAAAGTTTTCTTTTACCGTGAGAGTAGTGGGGAAATGGAATGAACTAAAGGAGCACATTGTGGAAGCAAACACTATTCATAGCTTTAAAACTAGGTATGCTAGAGAAGTAGGACAAGAGTCATTGCTTTAAACAACCGAAGGCTAGAAAGGCGTGATCCAAGAGCCAACGCTAGAATCTGCAGGCTCAAAGAGGTGAGTACACACACACACACACACACACACACACACACACACACACACACACACACACACACACACACAAACATTATAATGTTCACTAAAGCACTGGACATCGACTAATAAACCAAAACAAATTATTACATATTTTTTAATCTTTTAACTTATTAGTTGAGGACGCTGCAGTTAACTCACCGATTCTGAAGTCAGCAGTTTGCGTCATCATGTCAACGAGAGTGTGCTGGTCCGGGGTGGTGAAAAACTTCCTTTTTGATGTATCTTGTTTCTTGAAGGCGGTCAGCCAAAGGCCCTTGAAGTAGGCTGCGTTCACCAGCACCATCGGCACATCTCTGACGTCGGCGGCGGTCACCAGGACTGGGATCTTGCCCCGCGTTGTCTTGCTAACGAACTGGTTGATTGTTTCAGCTGATGCAGCCGCCTGTCAACATAAGCTCGCAGTTGACTATACACAGGAAGGTAAAGTTTATCTCACACCAATGAGGGATAATTTGGACTAATTGGCAAGTAGAAAAATAACTTTCTGAACACATAATATTAAAGAAATTACCAAAATGCAGGTTCTTCCATTTTGAATTAAAAGTGTTGGACAGTAGATGATGCTACGGAACAAGAATGGTAGTCCTAGTTGCACTACCTCTGTGGACAGTAGTTGTTGTTACAGAACAACACTGGTAGTCCTGGCTGTACTATTTCTTTGGACAGTAGTTGATGTTACAGAACAACACTGATCGTCCTAGCTTTACTGTCTCTGAAGACAGTAGTTGTTACAGAACAACACTTGTAGTCCTAGCTGTAATGTCTAAGTTATAAATTTTAAATTATGGCAGAAAGATCGATAGATTTTGTCATTATGAAGTTATTAAATGTCATCGGATCGAGCGCTGTCACTTTAAATGTTGACAGCAAGGAGGTCAGTAAGAGGTCACAGGTCATGAGTTGGAGGATTGAGGACTAGAACCGGACGCGGGATCCCGTGCAATATATGTTGCACATGATGTAGCACAGCTCTTGTCTATGTTGCATGATGATGATAATGATAATGATGATGCAAAAATGAAGAATGATGTAATGTTTCAGTATTGAAATAAAAAAATATATATCTTCAGAGCATTTGTTATTTAGATAGGGTATGAAAAAAATGACCTAAGATGAATGAAGTAGTGTGTAGAACTTAGGTAAAACTTTAAATGTGTGAAGATGAATTTGAAATTATGCTTGCTAAAGAAAAATCATTGATTACCATCCTTTGAGGACTTAGAATCTTATATATTTTCTCTCTATGTATATTTGACTGTCAGACTGAGAGAGTGAATAACTATCGAACTCTTAATAAACATCACCTAATGATTCGCTGTTAAACATTATTTCACCGTTGAGACTAGCATTATCTGCCATCCTGCCCATATATATATATATATATATATATATATATATATATATATATATATATATATATATATATATATGTATATAATATAATATGACAATATGACAGTGTCAGACCACGGAGGAAAATTGAAACAGGAATTTCCTTAAGTACTTTCGTATATTAATACATCCTCACAAGGAGTAACTCCTTCTGAAGATGTATTAATATACGAAAGTACTTACGAAAATTCTTGTTTCAATTTTCCTCTATATATATATATATATATATATATATATATATATATATATATATATATATATATATATATATATATATATATATATATAACAAGTTTGAATGGCCTCCAGGCATATATGCAACTGAAAACTCCACACCACAGAAGTGACTCGAACCCACCAGTTGCATAGTTGCAGGAGCACTATGCAACTGGTGTACATGGTATCTTAACCACTCGACCATCAATTACCATACAATAGACGATGGTAGCCAAGGCTATTTCCCCACCGCCCCAACGGCACTTTTATGGTAATCTTGGGCATATATATATATATATATATATATATATATATATATATGCAGAATAACCACATATGAAAAATAGAAAATGCTTAACGCGTTTTCGGCTAATTCGCCTTCATCAGAGCAAAGTAGAATGAAGATAAGTTTGCTGATCAGACCTTTATATCCGCCTGGGCAGATCACCTGACCACCAAAAATAAGTGGAGGAAAGGAATTATAAGAAAGAAGGTAACTGCAGAAGGCCTATTGGCCCATACAAGGCAGCTCCTTTTAATATCTCCAAGTGCCATACGTGTTTAAATGATTGCTATATTGTTTTGACGTGCTATATTGAGGCTTAAATAGGGATCCAACTTGTACATACCGGGGCTCACATTAAGGCTGTTGTTACAATGTTTGATCAGAGCAGACTCGATCACGTTTCGTTCAACAAAATCCTTACTTTTAACAATACATTTTGCCCCTGTGAAGTCGATAGAATGATTACATAAACTGGAATGTAAATACAATGCACTGGATTGCTGGGCTGTACGAATAGCATATGAATGCTGTTTTAAACGCGAGGAAAGAGATTTACCAGTCTGGCCGATGTAAACACATGCACACTCATTACAAGGGATGGAATACACACAACCTGCTACAGACGAGGGCGAGTTCTTAATTAACATGGACTTAACTGTATTATCATTTTTGAACACTAGATTAATATTAAGGTTCTTCAGGGCTGGGGCAAGATTTACTAGACCCTCAGAATATGGTAATACCAACGAATTTTTCAGTTCTGGTTTCGACTTAGTAGTCTGTTTGTAGAAAGTCCTTTTTGCTTGACCAAACGCAAGATCCAAGATCGATTTTGGGTATTTTAACTTCTTCCCAATTTCAAATATATTTGCTATTTCTTCATCGAAAAATTCCGGACTACAAACTCTCAGTGCTCTGAGAAACATACCAGAAAAAACTGCCCGCTTGACCTGAACATGATGATTTGAATAGAAATGTACATACGAGCACACATTGGTAGGTTTCCTATACACATTGAATTTGAAACTCTACCAATTCTATGAATCATGATGTCTAAAAAAGGCAGAACACCATTCACTTCGTACTCAATTGTGAATTTAATTGACGGAACCAGCGAATTGATTTGATTGAGAAAATCAGTTTCGTCACGATTAACCGGCCACAGGCACAAAATATCGTCAACGTACCTGTACCAAAGCAAATTTGA
>NC_091196.1:45000-64308 GCF_040958095.1 Procambarus clarkii
TGCCTATTAAGCCAAGTTTTCCTGAATTAATATATTTTCTCTAATTTTTTTCTTGTGAAATGATAAAGCTACCCATTTCATAATGTATGAGGTCAATTTATTTTTATTGGAGTTAAAATTAACGTAGATATATGACCGAACCTAACCAACCCTACCTAACCTAACCTAACCTAACCTATCTTAATAGGTTAGGTTAGGTTAGGTAGCCGAAAAAGCTAGGTTAGGTTTGGTTAGGTAGGTTAGGTAGTCGAAAAAACATTAATTCATGAAAACTTGGCTTATTAGGCAAATCGGGCCTTGCATAGTAGGCTGAGAAGTGCGTTCTGGCTACTAGGTACGACATATATATATATATATATTATATATATATATATATATATATATATATATATATATATATATATATTATATATATATGACAATGTCAGACCACGGAGGAAAAATGAAACAGGAAATTTCCTTAAGTACTTTCGTATATTAAATACATCTTCAGAAGGTCCAAAGATGTGACCTTCTGAAGATGTATTTAATATACGAAAGTACTTAAGGAAATTTCCTGTTTCATTTTTCCTCCGTGGTCTGACATTGTCACATTCTTAATCACGTGTTTATTTTCGTGATATACACACATATATATATATATATATATATTATTAAATATGACCGAAAAAGTAAGATTAATAATTCTAACACGAATTTTCTCAATCTTTCGTACATTTTTTTTCACTGTTGGAGGTAATTCAAAAGAAGAATTATTAATAGATAAGTGGTAATTTATAAAATTAATAGATAAGTATAATAAGTGTTAGAATTATTAATCTTACTTTTTCGGTCATATTTAATAATATATGTCTACAGGAAAGACTGCTACCAAAATATACTAATATATATATATATATATATATATATATATTATATAATATATATATATATATATATATAATTATATTTGACGATAATCTCCTTCAAGAGATTGAGCCTGCTCTTCCCTCCACAAATACGTCGCAACAAATATATATAACTACTATGGAAGAAATGTCCAACAACGACAACAGCACCAGCAAGGTTTGCCAGAGAGCAAAACGTATGCAGCCAGGGACACCTGCTCAGACTCAAACCGCCAAACTACCTGTCTTACTACCGGCTCCGCTGATTGGTCGCCGGTCTGGCTGCAACTGCACTCGCCCCCCCATACTACTTGATGTCTGGGGTCGCCACGACCTCAGACCTCAGAATATTCAGTGCTTCCACAGTTAACACTTCTCCCGGCTAGACGTAAGCGTGTACTGAGAGAGGTGGTAGCTTAAAGCCAATATTCCAGCACCTCACATTTATTTTTGTATTGCACTTCTTGTTATTTTGTCTTAACGTAACTTTTCATTGTGTCATTTAATTATTCTTATTATTTTGATTGATTGATTTTATTATACAAATTTGTTTGTCCATTTTTTCATGTTTTGATTTATTTAACGTAATTAAAATTTCATTGTTAAAGTTTACTTGTGTTTTGTGTGTCTTCTCCTTACCTTACCACAGACGAAGTTCCAGTTTTTTCTATTTTTTTTTATAACTATGTGACGAGGCCATACCCCTAGCCTTAAACAGCCGAACACCAACGCGTTATCGTCACAATATATATATATATATATATATATATATATATATATATATATATATATATATATATATATATATATGCTAGCAGTACCCGATCACGCATTGGCCGGGTACTGCTAGTATATATTCCTGTCCCCTGAAACCATCCCTGTCCCCCAGTCCCCCCCTCCCCCACAATTTCCCCCCTCCCCCGTCTCCTCGGCCTCCCAACCATTCCTCACTCCACCGTCCCCTTGTCCTCCCCACCATTCCCCACTCACCCATCCCCTCTTCCTTCCCACCATGCCCCACTCCCCATGTCCCTTTGCCCTACCCACCATTCTCCATTCCCCCATCCCCTCGTCCCCACCATCCCAAACTCCCCCGTCCCCTCGTCCTTCCCCACCATTACCCCCTCCATTGTCCCCTCGTCCTCCACATCATCTCTCACTTCCGTCCCCTCGTCATCCCCACCATTCCCCACTCCCTCGTCCGATGCCTTCCCAAATGGTCTCATGTTCACATCAGAAAATTGGGAACATCAAGTGATGTGATGTTCCCATCACTGAAATATAAGAAAAACAGTTAAAAAATGAAATGAAAATATGAAAAGTAAAAAAATAAACTATACTCCCAAAGTGAAAGGTATGGTAAACAACACAGCTCAGTTCCAACGCAATTCACACAAAATTAAATCAAAATGAAAAATGAATAAAAATCTATGAAAATTCAATTTAACAAACATAGAAACATTGAAATGGAATTGTTACATATTTAGAATAGCATGTGTGTTCCTCCTACATGCAACAGATGGCGCTGTTTTTTAAAAAATGTATAGTTTTACCTGTAACAGGTGTGGCATACTTACGAAATGAACGGTATGGTAAACAACACAGCTCAATTCTAACACAATGTCACACAAAATAATTCAATAAAAATAAAACAAATCAAAACCTATGAAATTAAAATTTATCAATGCAATCGGGAACATTCAAATGGAATTCGTGACATTTAGTATAACGTGCATGTTGCTATTATGTGCAACAGATGGCGCTGTTTTTCAAAAATGCATGTTTTTTTCCTGTCACAGAGGTGGTATCTATATAGTAGGTATATAAAAGGACGCGCATATTCGAATGGAACGTTGTGTCAGAATTTCAAAGCAATTGGTGAAGAACTTTGGGAGATTACAGCGTGTGTTACTCTTACATCCAACAGATGTCGATGTTTTTAAAAAAAAAAGCATGTTTTCTCCAGTCACAGGTAAGGTATGTATATATTAAGTATATAGAAACACTCCCCAATTCGAATGCAACGCCGTGTCAAAATTTCAAAGCAATCGGTAAAGAGGTTTTGAACATTTCTTTCACATGAAAAACATATGAAAAACAAAACATTTCAAAAAGAGCATGTATTATTCCGTCGCATACAGGACATCAATATAATTTGTACATAAAAACCTGATCGGATGCGAATAGAACATTGTGTGAAAATTTCAAAACAATCGGTGAAGAACTTTCGGAGATTAACGATTTTGAACAAACGAACTTTTCCATTTTTATTTATATATTAGGCACTTGAGATATGGGTGTCACCAGTTTTTTTTTTTAATGAACTGGGTACGAAGCAAATTGAAACAAGAAGAGTCGGAACTTCAACGTGAAAATACAGATGGGGAAATGTACACTGCATTATGAAAACCACGAGTTACTACTGGAACCCAATTAGGAGAACCAGCAGTTGCTACAGCTGGACCCCAACTATGAGAACCAGCAGTTGCAACAGCTGGACACCAACTATGAGAACCAGCAGTTGCTACAACTGGACCCCAACAATGAGAACCAGCAGTTGCTACAGCTGGACCCCAACAATGAGAACCAGCAGTTGCTACAGCTGGACCCCAACAATAAGAACCAGCAGTTGCTACAGCTGGACCCCAACAATGAGAACCAGCAGTTGCTACAGCTGGACCCCAACAATAAGAACCAGCAGTTGCTACAGCTGGACCCCAACAATAAGAACCAGCAGTTGCTACAGCGGGACCCCAACTATGAGAACCAGCAGTTGCTACAGATGGACCCCAACTATGAGAACCAGCAGTTGCTATAACTGGACCACAACAATGAGAACCAGTAGTTGCTACAGCTGGACCCCAACAATAAGAACCAGCAGTTGCTACAACTGGACCCCAACAATGAGAACCAGCAGTTGCTACAACTGGACCCCAACAATGAGAACCAGTAGTTGCTACAGCTGGACCCCAACAATGAGAACCAGCAGTTGCTACAACTGGACCCCAACAATAAGAACCAGCAGTTGCTACAGCTGGACCCCAACAATAAGAACCAGCAGTTGCTACAGCTGGACCCCAACAATAAGAACCAGCAGTTGCTACAACTGGACCCCAACAATAAGAACCAGCAGTTGCTACAGCTGGACCCCAACAATGAGAACCAGCAGTTGCTACAGCTGGACCCCAACAATGAGAACCAGCAGTTGCTACAGCTGGACCCCAACAATGAAAACCAGCAGTTGCTACAGCTGGACCCCAACAATAAGAACCAGCAGTTGCTACAGCTGGACCCCAACAATAAGAACCAGCAGTTGCTACAGCTGGACCCCAACAATAAGAACCAGCAGTTGCTACAGCTGGACCCCAACAATAAGAACCAGCAGTTGCTACACCTGGACCCCAACAATAAGAACCAGCAGTTGCTACAGCTGGACCCCAACAATAAGAACCAGCAGTTGCTACAGCTGGACCCCAACAATAAGAACCAGCAGTTGCTACAGCTGGACCCCAACAATAAGAACCAGCAGTTGCTACAGCTGGACCCCAACAATGAGAACCAGCAGTTGCTACAACTGGACCCCAACAATGAGAACCAGCAGTTGCTACAGCTGGACCCCAACAATGAGAACCAGCAGTTGCTACAACTGGACCCCAACAATGAGAACCAGCAGTTGCTACAACTGGACCCCAACAATGAGAACCAGCAGTTGCTACAACTGGACCCCATCAATGAGAACCAGCAGTTGCTACAACTGGACCCCAACAATGAGAACCAGCAGTTGCTACAGCTGGACCCCAACAATAAGAACCAGCAGTTGCTACAGATGGACCCCAACAATAAGAACCAGCAGTTGCTACAGCTGGACCCCAACAATAAGAACCAGCAGTTGCTACAGCTGGACCCCAACAATAAGAACCAGCAGTTGCTACAGCAGGACCCCAACAATAAGAACCAGCAGTTGCTACAGCTGGACCCCAACAATAAGATCCAGCAGTTGCTACAGCTGGACCCCAACAATAAGATCCAGCAGTTGCTACAGCTGGACCCCAACAATAAGAACCAGCAGTTGCTACAGCTGGACCCCAACAATAAGAACCAGCAGTTGCTACAGCTGGACCCCAACAATAAGAACCAGCAGTTGCTACAGCTGGACCCCAACAATAAGAACCAGCAGTTGCTCAGCTGGACCCCAACAATAAGAACCAGCAGTTGCTACAGCTGGACCCCAACAATAAGAACCAGCAGTTGCTACAGCTGGACCCCAACAATAAGAACCAGCAGTTGCTACAGCTGGACCCCAACAATAAGAACCAGCAGTTGCTACAGCTGGACCCCAACAATAAGAACCAGCAGTTGCTACAGCTGGACCACAACAATAAGAACCAGCAGTTGCTACAGCTGGACCCCAACAATAAGAACCAGCAGTTGCTACAGCTGGACCCCAACAATAAGAACCAGCAGTTGCTACAGCTGGACCCCAACAATAAGAACCAGCAGTTGCTACAGCTGGACCCCAACAATAAGAACCAGCAGTTGCTACAGCTGGACCCCAACAATAAGAACCAGCAGTTGCTACAGCTGGACCCCAACAATAAGAACCAGCAGTTGCTACAGCTGGACCCCAACAATAAGAACCAGCAGTTGCTACAGCTGGACCCCAACAATAAGAACCAGCAGTTGCTACAGCTGGACCCCAACAATAAGAACCAGCAGTTGCTACAGCTGGACCCCAACAATGAGAACCAGCAGTTGCTACAGAGGGACCCCAACAATGAGAACCAGCAGTTGCTACAGCTGGACCCCAACAATGAGAACCAGCAGTTGCTACAGCTGGACCCCAACAATGAGAACCAGCAGTTGCTACAGCTGGACCCCAACAATAAGAACCAGCAGTTGCTACAGCTGGACCCCAACATGAGAACCAGCAGTTGCTACAGCTGGACCCCAACAATGAAACCAGCAGTTGCTACAACTGGACCCCAACAATAGAACCAGCAGTTGCTACAGCTGGACCCCAACAATAAGAACCAGCAGTTGCTACAGCTGGACCCCAACAATAAGAACCAGCAGTTGCTACAGCTGGACCCCAACAATGAAACCAGCAGTTGCTACAGCTGGACCCCAACAATGAGAACCAGCAGTTGCTACAGCTGGACCCCAACAATGAGAACCAGCAGTTGCTACAGCTGGACCCCAACAATGAGAACCAGCAGTTGCTACAGCTGGACCCCAACAATGAGAACCAGCAGTTGCTACAGCTGGACCCCAACAATGAGAACCAGCAGTTGCTACAGCTGGACCCCAACAATGAGAACCAGCAGTTGCTACAGCTGGACCCCAACAATGAGAACCAGCAGTTGCTACAGCTGGACCCCAACAATGAGAACCAGCAGTTGCTACAGCTGGACCCCAACAATGAGAACCAGCAGTTGCTACAACTGGACCCCAACAATGAGAACCAGCAGTTGCTACAGCTGGACCCCAACAATAAGAACCAGCAGTTGCTACAGCTGGACCCCAACAATAAGAACCAGCAGTTGCTACAGCTGGACCCTAACAATAAGAACCAGTAGTTGCTACAGCTGGACCCCAACAATGAGAACCAGCAGTTGCTACAGCTGGACCCCAACAATGAGAACCAGCAGTTGCTACAGCTGGACCCCAACAATGAGAACCAGCAGTTGCTACAGCTGGACCCCAACAATGAGAACCAGCAGTTGCTACAGCTACCCCAACAATAAGAACCAGCAGTTGCTACAGCTGGACCCCAACAATGAGAACCAGCAGTTGCTACAGCTGGACCCCAACAATGAGAACCAGCAGTTGCTACAGCTGGACCCCAACAATGAGAACCAGCAGTTGCTACAGCTGGACCCCAACAATGAGAACCAGCAGTTGCTACAGCTGGACCCCAACAATGAGAACCAGCAGTTGCTACAGCTGGACCCCAACAATGAGAACCAGCAGTTGCTACAGCTGCTGGACCCCAACAATGAGAACCAGCAGTTGCTACAGCTGGACCCCAACAATAAGAACCAGCAGTTGCTACAGCTGGACCCCAACAATAAGAACCAGCAGTTGCTACAGCTGCTGGACCCCAACAATAAGAACCAGCAGTTGCTACAGCTGGACCCCAACAATAAGAACCAGCAGTTGCTACAGCTGGACCCCAACAATAAGAACCAGCAGTTGCTACAGCTGGACCCCAACAATAAGAACCAGCAGTTGCTACAGCTGGACCCCAACAATAAGAACCAGCAGTTGCTACAGCTGGACCCCAACAATAAGAACCAGCAGTTGCTACAACTGGACCCCAACAATAAGAACCAGCAGTTGCTACAGCTGGACCCCAACAATAAGAACCAGCAGTTGCTACAGCTGGACCCCAACAATAAGAACCAGCAGTTGCTACAGCTGGACCCCAACAATAAGAACCAGCAGTTGCTACAGCTGGACCCCAACAATAAGAACCAGTAGTTGCTACAGCTGGACCCCAACAATGAGAACCAGCAGTTGCTACAGCTGGACCCCAACAATAAGAACCAGTAGTTGCTACAGCTGGACCCCAACAATGAGAACCAGCAGTTGCTACAGCTGGACCCCAACAATAAGAACCAGCAGTTGCTACAGCTGGACCCCAACAATAAGAACCAGTAGTTGCTACAGCTGGACCCCAACAATGAAACCAGCAGTTGCTACAGCTGGACCCCAACAATAAGAACCAGCAGTTGCTACAGCTGGACCCCAACAATGAGAACCAGCAGTTGCTACAGCTGGACCCCAACAATAAGAACCAGCAGTTGCTACAGCTGGACCCCAACAATAAGAACCAGCAGTTGCTACAGCTGGACCCCAACAATGAGAACCAGCAGTTGCTACAGCTGGACCCCAACAATAAGAACCAGCAGTTGCTACAGCTGGACCCCAACAATAAGAACCAGCAGTTGCTACAGCTGGACCCCAACAATAAGAACCAGCAGTTGCTACAGCTGGACCCCAACAATGAGAACCAGCAGTTGCTACAGCTGGACCCCAACAATGAGAACCAGTAGTTGCTACAGCTGGACCCCAACAATAAGAACCAGCAGTTGCTACAGCTGGACCCCAACAATAAGAACCAGCAGTTGCTACAGCTGGACCCCATCAATGAGAACCAGCAGTTGCTACAGCTGGACCCCAACAATAAGAACCAGCAGTTGCTACAGCTGGACCCCAACAATAAGAACCAGCAGTTGCTACAGCTGGACCCCAACAATAAGAACCAGCAGTTGCTACAGCTGGACCCCAACAATAAGAACCAGCAGTTGCTACAGCTGGACCCCAACAATGAGAACCAGCAGTTGCTACAGCTGGACCCCAACAATGAGAACCAGCAGTTGCTACAGCTGGACCCCAACAATGAGAACCAGCAGTTGCTACAGCTGGACCCCAACAATGAGAACCAGCAGTTGCTACAGCTGGACCCCAACAATGAGAACCAGCAGTTGCTACAGCTGGACCCCAACAATAAGAACCAGCAGTTGCTACAGCTGGACCCCAACAATAAGAACCAGCAGTTGCTACAGCTGGACCCCAACAATAAGAACCAGCAGTTGCTACAGCTGGACCCCAACAATGAGAACCAGCAGTTGCTACAGCTGGACCCCAACAATGAGAACCAGCAGTTGCTACAGCTGGACCCCAACAATAGAACCAGCAGTTGCTACAGCTGGACCCCAACAATAAGAACCAGCAGTTGCTACAGCTGGACCCCAACAATAAGAACCAGCAGTTGCTACAGCTGGACCCCAACAATAAGAACCAGCAGTTACTACAGCTGGACCCCAACAATAAGAACCAGCAGTTGCTACAGCTGGACCCCAACAATGAAACCAGCAGTTGCTACAGCTGGACCCCAACAATAAGAACCAGCAGTTGCTACAGCTGGACCCCAACAATAAGAACCAGCAGTTGCTACAGCTGGACCCCAACAATAAGAACCAGCAGTTGCTACAGCTGGACCCCAACAATAAGAACCAGCAGTTGCTACAGCTGGACCCCAACAATAAGAACCAGCAGTTGCTACAGCTGGACCCCAACAATAAGAACCAGCAGTTGCTACAGCTGGACCCCAACAATAAGAACCAGCAGTTGCTACAGCTGGACCCCAACAATAAGAACCAGCAGTTGCTACAGCTGGACCCCAACAATAAGAACCAGCAGTTGCTACAGCTGGACCCCAACAATAAGAACCAGCAGTTGCTACAGCTGACCCCAACAATAAGAACCAGCAGTTGCTACAGCTGGACCCCAACAATAAGAACCAGCAGTTGCTGCAGCTGGACCCCAACAATAAGAACCAGCAGTTGCTACAGCTGGACCCCAACAATAAGAACCAGCAGTTGCTACAGCTGGACCCCAACAATGAGAACCAGCAGTTGCTACAGCTGGACCCCAACAATGAGAACCAGCAGTTGCTACAGCTGGACCCCAACAATGAGAACCAGCAGTTGCTACAGCTGGACCCCAACAATGAGAACCAGCAGTTGCTACAGCTGGACCCCAACAATAAGAACCAGCAGTTGCTACAGCTGGACCCCAACAATAAGAACCAGCAGTTGCTACAGCTGGACCCCAACAATAAGAACCAGCAGTTGCTACAGCTGGACCCCAACAATAAGAACCAGCAGTTGCTACAGCTGGACCCCAACAATAAGAACCAGCAGTTGCTACAGCTGGACCCCAACAATAAGAACCAGCAGTTGCTACAGCTGGACCCCAACAATGAGAACCAGCAGTTGCTACAGCTGGACCCCAACAATAAGAACCAGCAGTTGCTACAGCTGGACCCCAACAATAAGAACCAGCAGTTGCTACAGCTGGACCCCAACAATAAGAACCAGCAGTTGCTACAGCTGGACCCCAACAATAAGAACCAGCAGTTGCTACAGCTGGACCCCAACAATAAGAACCAGCAGTTGCTACAGCTGGACCCCAACAATAAGAACCAGCAGTTGCTACAGCTGGACCCCAACAATAAGAACCAGCAGTTGCTACAGCTGGACCCCAACAATAAGAACCAGCAGTTGCTACAGCTGGACCCCAACAATAAGAACCAGCAGTTGCTACAGCTGGACCCCAACAATAAGAACCAGCAGTTGCTACAGCTGGACCCCAACAATAAGAAACAGTTGCTACAGCTGGACCCCAACAATAAGAACCAGCAGTTGCTGCAGCTGGACCCCAACAATAAGAACCAGCAGTTGCTATAGCTGGACCCCAACAATAAGAACCAGCAGTTGCTACAGCTGGACCCCAACAATAAGAACCAGCAGTTGCTACAGCTGGACCCCAACAATAAAAACCAGCAGTTGCTACAGCTGGACCCCAACAATGAGAACCAGCAGTTGCTACAGCTGGACCCCAACAATAAGAACCAGCAGTTGCTACAGCTGGACCCCAACAATAAGAACCAGCAGTTGCTACAGCTGGACTCCAACAATAAGAACCAGCAGTTGCTACAGCTGGACTCCAACAATAAGAACCAGTAGTTGCTACAGCTGGACCCCAACAATAAGAACCAGCAGTTGCTACAGCTGGACTCCAACAATAAGAACCAGCAGTTGCTACAGCTGGACCCCAACAATAAGAACCAGTAGTTGCTACAGCTGGACCCCAACAATAAGAACCAGCAGTTGCTACAGCTGGACCCCAACAATAAGAACCAGTAGTTGCTACAGCTGGACCCCAACAATAAGAACCAGCAGTTGCTACAGCTGGACCCCAACAATAAGAACCAGCAGTTGCTACAGCTGGACCCCAACAATAAGAACCAGCAGTTGCTACAGCTGGACCCCAACAATAAGAACCAGCAGTTGCTACAGCTGGACCCCAACAATAAGAACCAGCAGTTGCTACAGCTGGACCCCAACAATAAGAACCAGCAGTTGCTACAGCTGGACCCCAACAATAAGAACCAGCAGTTGCTACAGCTGGACCCCAACAATAAGAACCAGCAGTTGCTACAGCTGGACTCCAACAATAAGAACCAGCAGTTGCTACAGCTGGACCCCAACAATAAGAACCAGCAGTTGCTACAGCTGGACCCCAACAATAAGAACCAGCAGTTGCTACAGCTGGACCCCAACAATAAGAACCAGCAGTTGCTACAGCTGGACCCCAACAATAAGAACCAGCAGTTGCTACAGCTGGACCCCAACAATAAGAACCAGCAGTTGCTACAGCTGGACCCCAACAATAAGAACCAGCAGTTGCTACAGCTGGACCCCAACAATAAGAACCAGCAGTTGCTACAGCTGGACTCCAACAATAAGAACCAGCAGTTGCTACAGCTGGACCCCAACAATAAGAACCAGCAGTTGCTACAGCTGGACTCCAACAATAAGAACCAGCAGTTGCTACAGCTGGACTCCAACAATAAGAACCAGCAGTTGCTACAGCTGGACCCCAACAATAAGAACCAGCAGTTGCTACAGCTGGACCCCAACAATAAGAACCAGCAGTTGCTACAGCTGGACCCCAACAATAAGAACCAGCAGTTGCTACAGCTGGACCCCAACAATAAGAACCAGCAGTTGCTACAGCTGGACCCCAACAATAAGAACCAGTAGTTGCTACAGCTGGACCCCAACAATAAGAACCAGCAGTTGCTACAGCTGGACCCCAACAATAAGAACCAGCAGTTGCTACAGCTGGACCCCATCAATAAGAACCAGCAGTTGCTACAGCTGGACCCCAACAATAAGAACTAGCAGTTTCTACAGCTGGACCCCAACAATAAGAACCAGCAGTTGCTACAGCTGGACCCCAACAATAAGAACCAGCAGTTGCTACAGCTGGACCCCAACAATAAGAACCAGCAGTTGCTACAGCTGGACCCCAACAATAAGAACCAGCAGTTGCTACAGCTGGACCCCAACAATAAGAACCAGCAGTTGCTACAGCTGGACCCCAACAATAAGAACCAGCAGTTGCTACAGCTGGACCCCAACAATAAGAACCAGCAGTTGCTACAGCTGGACCCCAACAATAAGAACCAGCAGTTGCTACAGCTGGACCCCAACAATAAGAACCAGCAGTTGCTACAGCTGGACCCCAACAATGAGAACCAGCAGTTGCTACAGCTGGACCCCAACAATAAGAACCAGCAGTTGCTACAGCTGGACCCCAACAATAAGAACCAGCAGTTGCTACAGCTGGACCCCAACAATAAGAACCAGCAGTTGGTACAGCTGGACCCCAACAATGAGAACCAGCAGTTGCTACAGCTGGACCCCAACAATAAGAACCAGCAGTTGCTACAGCTGGACATAAACTCTGTGTAAAGAAAACACAAAAAACATAATAGGAAAACTTTACATTGGCGGGACGCCCCGATGACGCGAGACTTGCCACCACCTGAGGGTTCCCCGCAATACTGACCCACCCACCCCCCACCCGTCGCTGGTGGGCTGACACCTGCCGCGGCCTGCCTGTTGTCTCCCCCCACCACCACCTGGACCCTGGTGGGCTGACACCTGCCGCGGCCTGCCTGTTGTCTCCCTCCACCACCACCTGGACCCTGGTGGGCTGACACCTGCCGCGGCCTGCCTGTTGTCTCTCCCCACCACCACCTGGACCCTGGTGGGCTGACACCTGCCGCGGCCTGCGTGTTGTCTCCCCCCACCACCACCTGGACCCTGGTGGGCTGACACCTGCCGCGGCCTGCCTGTTGTCTCCCCCCACCACCACCTGGACCCTGGTGGGCTGACACCTGCCGCGGCCTGCCTGTTGTCTCCCCCCACCACCACCTGGACCCTGGTGGGCTGACACCTGCCGCGGCCTGCCTGTTGTCTCCCTCCACCACCACCTGGACCCTGGTGGGCTGACACCTGCCGCGGCCTGCCTGTTGTCTCCCTCCACCACCACCAGGACCCTGGTGGGCTGACACCTGCCGCGGCCCGCCTGTTGTCTCCCCCCACAACCACCAGGACCCTGGTGGGCTGACACCTGCCGCGGCCTGCCTGTTGTCTCCCCCCAACCACCTGGACCCTGGTGGGCTGACACCTGCCGCGGCCTGCCTGTTGTCTCCCCCCACCACCACCAGGACCCTGGTGGGCTGACACCTGCCGCGGCCTGCCTGTTGTCTCCCCCCACCACCACCTGGACCCTGGTGGGCTGACACCTGCCGCGGCCTGCCTGTTGTCTCCCTCCACCACCACCTGGACCCTGGTGGGCTGACACCTGCCGCGGCCCGCCTGTTGTCTCCCCCCACCACCACCAGGACCCTGGTGGGCTGACACCTGCCGCGGCCTGCCTGTTGTCTCCCCCCACCACCACCTGGACCCTGGTGGGCTGACACCTGCCGCGGCCAGCCTGTTGTCTCCCCCCACCACCACCTGGACCCTGGTGGGCTGACACCTACCGCGGCCTGCCTGTTGTCTCCCTCCACCACCACCTGGACCCTGGTGGGCTGACACCTGCCGCGGCCTGCCTGTTGTCTCCCTCCACCACCACCTGGACCCTGGTGGGCTGACACCTGCCGCGGCCTGCCTGTTGTCTCCCCCCACCACCTGGACCCTGGTGGGCTGACACCTGCCGCGGCCTGCCTGTTGTCTCCCCCCACCACCACCTGCACCCTGGTGGGCTGACACCTGCCGCGGCCTGCCTGTTGTCTCCCCCCACCACCACCTGGACCCTGGTGGGCTGACACCTGCCGCGGCCTGCCTGTTGTCTCCCCCCACCACCACCTGGACCCTGGTGGGCTGACACCTGCCGCGGCCTGCCTGTTGTCTCCCCCAACTACCACCAGGACCCTGGTGGGCTGACACCTGCCGCGGCCTGCCTGTTGTCTCCCCCCACCACCACCTGCACCCTGGTGGGCTGACACCTGCCGCGGCCTGCCTGTTGTCTCCCCCCACCACCACCTGGACCCTGGTGGGCTGACACCTGCCGCGGCCTGCCTGTTGTCTCCCTCCACCACCACCAGGACCCTGGTGGGCTGACACCTGCCGTGGCCAGCCTGTTGTCTCCCCCCACCACCACCTGCACCCTGGTGGGCTGACACCTGCCGCGGCCTGCCTGTTGTCTCCCCCCACCACCACCTGGACCCTGGTGGGCTCACACCTGCCGCGGCCTGCCTGTTGTCTCCCTCCACCACCACCTGGACCCTGGTGGGCTGACACCTGCCGCGGCCTGCCTGTTGTCTCCCTCCACCACCACCAGGACCCTGGTGGGCTGACACCTGCCGCGGCCTGCCTGTTGTCTCCCTCCACCACCACCTGGACCCTGGTGGGCTGACACCTGCCGCGGCCTGCCTGTTGTCTCTCCCCACCACCACCTGCACCCTGGTGGGCTGACACCTGCCGCGGCCTGCCTGTTGTCTCCCCCCACCACCACCTGGACCCTGGTGGGCTGACACCTGCCGCGGCCTGCCTGTTGTCTCCCTCCACCACCACCAGGACCCTGGTGGGCTGACACCTGCCGCGGCCTGCCTGTTGTCTCCCTCCACCACCACCAGGACCCTGGTGGGCTGACACCTGCCGCGGCCTGCCTGTTGTCTCCCTCCACCACCACCTGGACCCTGGTGGGCTGACACCTGCCGCGGCCTGCCTGTTGTCTCCCTCCACCACCACCTGGACCCTGGTGGGCTGACACCTGCCGCGACCTGCCTACACTGTCCTATCCTGTCACCTTGCTTGGTACTATCCCCTCACCTTACACTGTGCTCCACTATCATCTTACAGTGTCCTACCCAATCATGTTGTAATCCACAAGTTAGTAGGAATTATTAGCTAGAGGATCATTACTACAACACTTAACGAATGATGATTGAAAGTACATGTAAGTAGACAGACTATGGATCACATATCTAAGAAAGGTCAATGGATTAAGACCGAAGCTGTTTAGCCAAATTAATAATTCCTGGAAAGAGGAATTATTCTTCGTCAGGCTTCAAGGATCAAGGTTACCGCTCTAGGGATAAGGTTAATCGGATTATACCTTCCTCGAGAGGCGTGGTGAAATGGTTGAGGCCATGGCTGACTGGAGTCAGTCTGATTGTGGGAGTTGAACTGGCAAGTCCTCGGAGGTCTCCGTTTGTGGCAGCAGCGAAATGTAGCAGACAGCTATGCGAGAGCCTGATGTGATCTTAGTGACCAAGTTAAGTCTGCAGTAAGTGAGTATTGAATGTAAGACTAACCGGGTGTGGAGCGTTGTAGTAATCATTCCGTATTAGGGACTTAGGCGGAAGTTACGAGTGTGTGTGGTGATCGCGGAGGTCAAGTGGTCTATGGGTATTGGAAGTGTATTGACCTAATAGAGTATGTTAATATATTATTATTTGTCAGAGTCTATTCTTTGTAATTAAATGACAAAACACGACGGCCTTTAAATACCTTCCATATGTTCATTCATTGTGTTCCAGTACAAACCGAGTGGTACGCCTCAAGGGTCTGGTGTGTACTCACCTAGTTGTACTCACCTAGTTGTGTTTGCGGGGGTTGAGCTCTGGCTCTTTGGTCCCGCCTCTCAACCGTCAATCAACAGGTGTACAGATTCATGAGCCTATCGGGCTCTGTCATATCTACACTTGAAACTGTGTATGGAGTCAGCCTCCACCACATCACTTCCTAATGCATTCCATTTGTCAACCACTCTGACACTAAAAAAGTTCTTTCTAATATCTCTGTGGCTCATTTGGGCACTCAGTTTCCACCTGTGTCCCCTTGTGCGTGTTCCCCTTGTGTTAAATAGACTGTCTTTATCTACCCTATCAATCCCCTTCAGAATCTTGAATGTGGTGATCATGTCCCCCCTAACTCTTCTGTCTTCCAGCGAAGTGAGGTTTAATTCCCGTAGTCTCTCCTCGTAGCACATACCTCTCAGCTCGGGTACTAGTCTGGTGGCAAACCTTTGAACCTTTTCCAGTTTAGTCTTATCCTTGACTAGATATGGACTCCATGCTGGGCCTGCATACTCCAGGATTGGCCTGACATATGTGGTATACAAAGTTCTGAATGATTCTTTACACAAGTTTCTGAATGCCGTTCGTATGTTGGCCAGCCTGGCATATGCCGCTGATGTTATCCACTTGATATGTGCTGCAGGAGACAGGTCTGGCGTGATATCAACCCCCAAGTCTTTTTCCTTCTCTGACTCCTGAAGAATTTCCTCTCCCAGATGATACCTTGTATCTGGCCTCCTGCTCCCTACACCTATCTTCATTACATTACATTTGGTTGGGTTAAACTCTAACAACCATTTGTTCGACCATTCCTTCAGCTTGTCTAGGTCTTCTTGAAGCCTCAAACAGTCCTCTTCTGTTTTAATCCTTCTCATAATTTTAGCATCGTCCGCAAACATTGAGAGAAATGAATCGATACCCTCCGGGAGATCATTTACATATATCAGAAACAAGATAGGACCGAGTACAGAGCCCTGTGGGACTCCACTGGTGACTTCACGCCAATCACTCATGTGTGATTCATGTGTGTAGGAGTATAGGTGGTAGTAACGGTTGCTGAGGCAAGGTGTTATGTGTTGTGTAATCGCTGTGTTCGGAATGAACCGGGGTTCAGCGTCACGACATATTTGGTGGCAGCGCAAACAGGTTTTGGAACACTTTGCGAGATGAAGGAAGTGTGGTTCTGGTTTAGTTGGTGAGGGAGTGTTCGGGAAATGGTAGACGTCGGGTTGTGGTGAGAATGGTGGTTACTAGACGGAGGAAAGAAGGGTCAGGTGAGACCAGGCCAGAGGAGTTAGTTAATTAAAGGGACTAGGCCATTGTGGGGCACATGAGGGGTTTATTTCTTTCTTTCCAGATTCCCGCAACGAGAGACGGCTAAGATGCAAGTCTGGATCACTGAAGCATCGGGACCCAAAACAAGTGCAGTGTTCGTAGTGCGGATTATACAGTGTTCGTAGTGCGGATTATACAGTGTTCGTAGTGCGGATTATACAGTGTTCGTAGTGCGAATTATACAGTGTTCGTAGTGCTGATTATACAGCGTGGCGAGGTAAACTAGCGCGGGTGAATGTGGGCCAGCGTGGGCCATGTGCGGGCCAAGCGAGCCGCACCTTGGAGCTTGTTTTATATCGTTGGTAAGGCGGAAATAGTAAGAAACCGTTGCTAAGGTGAAATTAAGCGTGAAAACTACGTAATTTAAAGTTAATTAAATTTCATGTAACGTGTAAATCGAATATTTTAAGGATAATGAAATATTACCTAAAGTACTGTGCGAGTTCCGGCGTTGTCAGGTGTAGATACAGAAAATAGGCGCAGTGAATTATGGACGCCTTGGCATAGCGAGCGACGCATAATTTGACGTCTGGGGTTCACCGTCTAGTGTACCCTGGAGAGGGCCATGGAGATTTTTAGTGGGTGCAGGTAGCATTATGGAGCGTGTCCCGTTGGTGGGGGTGTGTGGCGCCGGGAGTAGTGCATGGTTGTGTATTGGTGTTTGGACGCCAAGTGTAGTGCATGATTATGTATTGGCATTTGTATGCCGGGTTGTGTAGTGGAGTGCACATGTAGTGGCTTATCAGCATAATGCATAGTATTTACTGTAGTGAATTGTGCATGTTTTGACTGTTGATATTATGGATGTAGTATAGTGCATGACATTGTTGGCATTGTAGCGATTAGGTGTAGCATGTGTAGCATTACTGGTAATTTTAACGCCGTGTGTTGATGGCGTTGGGGACGCCGTGTGTTGTGTTGAGGGCGTTGGGGACGCCGTGTGTTGTGTTGAGGGCGTTGGGGACGCCGTGTGTTGTGTTGGGGACGCCGTGTGTTGTGTTGAGGGCGTTGGGGACGCCGGGTGTTGTGTTGATGGCGTTGGGGACGCCGGGTGTTGTGTTGAGGGCGTTGGGGACGCCGGGTGTTGTGTTGAGGGCGTTGGGGACGCCCGGTGTTGTGTTGAGGGCGTTGGGGACGCCGGGTGCTGTGTTGAGGGCGTTGGGGACGCCGTGTGTTGTGTTGAGGGCGTTGGGGACGCCGTGTGTTGTGTTGAGGGCGTTGGGGACGCCGTGTGTTGTGTTGAGGGCGTTGGGGACGCCGTGTGTTGTGTTGAGGGCGTTGGGGACGCCGTGTGTTGTGTTGGGGACGCCGTGTGTTGTGTTGAGGGCGTTGGGGACGCCGGGTGTTGTGTTGAGGGCGTTGGGGACGCCGTGTGTTGTGTTGAGGGCGTTGGGGACGCCGGGTGTGTGTTGAGGGCGTTGGGGACGCCGGGTGCTGTGTTGAGGGCGTTGGGGACGCCGTGTGTTGTGTTGAGGGCGTTGGGGACGCCGTGTGTTGTGTTGAGGGCGTTGGGGACGCCGTGTGTTGTGTTGAGGGCGTTGGGGACGCCGGGTGTTGTGTTGAGGGCGTTGGGGACGCCGGGTGCTGTGTTGAGGGCGTTGGGGACGCCAGTGGGTGGTGTAGTGTAGTGGCGTTTGGACGCCTGGTATGGAGTGTGGTGTTGTGGAGTATATGGTGGCGCAGGGGCGCCAGGTAGTGGTCGGTAAGGTGAGTATTGGCGTAGCAAGGTCGGTGCGTTAGGACGCAGGAAGTGGTTGTAGGGATGTGTGGTGTTATAATGATGTCATCAGTGGTTGGGATGACCAGAGGTAATGGTGTGTTGGAGTGGGTAAGTCTTATGGATAAGATTACAATGTAGAATTTCAAAATTTCAGGTGTTGGTGGTTGCAGTGGACGAGCCAAGTACATACATTAATTTCTCATTAATTAAGTTGTTACAGGAATCTCGCTAGAAGCGAGCCAGTGGTAGTATGATGATTTAGTGACATTAGTTGTGAAATTATTTTAATGAGGTATTTATTGTGATAATGTATGTGTATGTATATACTGTATGTGTATGTATATACTGTATATTACCTCATCGGCACCATTACTGAGTGTTAGGCATGAGAAGGTCCCCGGGATCATGTCACAGAGCTTCAGGTAGAGTAGAAGGGAAGCTATGAGGCTACACTCAGTTATTCTAGAAAAAAAGGGGGGTGGAAGTGAAGCCAACGTGACGTTATTGGCGAAATTCGCCCCCTGACATCAAAGCAGGGATAAGGGTCAGCTGCAATGGTTTTGCAGCTGCGCTCAGGCTATATACGGGGAGAGAGTAAGGAGCCGAGGGGGTTATGTAATAATGGGATCGAGCCAGGGGTCTCCGAGGGAATATTTTGCAGGTACAGCGGTCGGGAACGTGTGAATACAGGTGGACACACTCTGGGCGGATGGGCCTAGACCAGAGAGCTTGAGGGATCTACAGCGTTCTGGGATTGGTGCCCTGGAACGAGATGTCAGCACAGACCCAAGGGAACATGACCCTGGGGTAGGAATCTCCGTTGCTCTGGAGGCCAGGATCACGTTACCTCAGAGCAACGATGGGACATTGACAACATTCACCAGGCTGGACAGCCTGGGTTTTGTCTGGGTCATGGAGGA